>NW_024834886.1:0-1271 GCF_019175285.1 Sceloporus undulatus
GTGCAACACATTCAGCAGTGTTCATCTTTTTAAAAAATATACAAGGAAAAGTGAAGAAATTGTCATTTTGACAATAGATCCATTCAGAAACAATGCACACAAATGTACATGCCTCAATTTCTATGTGGCTTTAGCAAGCACAGGGAGGAGGTGCATACTTCATGCTCCTGTTAAGATTGACATAAAAGCACAGCAGTTAAGCTTAGAGAAATAGTATCATCTACAAAAAGGAAATAATTATTTTGACCAGTGTCTAAATGGGGAGGGGGCCATTATGAGGGGAGGCCATGGATCAGATCTCTAAGGTAACGTACCTCTTATGCAGCCCAGGAGCTACAGCTTCTCCACTTGGGACATAAAGCAGGTCCTCCCGCTCCTTCTCTTTGTGAAAGATAAGTCATGATGATACAGTGACTTTGAGTGCTGCAAGGTTTCTAGCCAAACCAAGCCTAACCCTTGTCTCTTTTCTCAGGAACTTCATCTTGGACACCTTGTACACGGCTTTGGAGTGTCTTTTGTTGGAAGTGACCGAAGTGCAGGGCCACCAGGATCCCCCTTCCCACATGATGGCCAACACAAAGGCCAAGCAGAGGGAGCTGGGCTCCAACAGAAAGAGGCTTCAGAGGTACAACAACTCTTTGGTAAGTTGCCATCCTGACTATTAGTTTCATCTGTGTCTGGGCCGGCTCATGAAAGCAAGCAGAGAACATACTGTCGCAGTTTGGCAGAGAGAGTCCTGGTTAATCCTCTGTCACCTCATTTTTTGAGGGGGCTTAGAAAATGTCCTATTTCACTCTCCTCCTCCCACTTTCCCCCTTCTTCTCAGGTCAGTTCAGTTGCTGCAAAATGTGCTCCAAGTTCAAAAGAGTATGCATCCCATCAACTCAAAAGAGGGGAGGAGGGAAGGGGGCAGTATCTTTCTCTTGCCAGGAGTCGGAGCAAAAACAAACTTCTGTACCCTTCCTCACTTGTGTGATCATTATAATTAACAACTTTGGCCATCTGGACCGCCTTCTGGTGTTGCTTGTCCACATGTGTTTTTCTTTCCCAATCTGTGAAATGCTGGGGGATATGGCAGAATATCTCTGAACCTAAATTGAGGGTGGCCCCAGTGGCCCTCAAGCCCAGAGTACTCCCCAGAACTGTTTTTTAAAAAGGAAATTTGCCTCTGAAATTAGGTGAGATATGGCTAAATGATTCATTGGTGACTAAATGTACTATACGTGTTGACATAGTCAGTATCTTAATCAATCAATAATATTCCAGAAATG
>NW_024834887.1:0-1271 GCF_019175285.1 Sceloporus undulatus
GATCTATTGCAGTTCTTGTTAAATTCCTTTTAAATTTGAAAATTTCCTTTTAAATCTGGAGAGAGGTCATTTAGAAAATGCTGAAATAAAATGTTAACCATGGAAAATACTTCCCTATAATTAGGTTGAAGAAGCTATTAAGAAAAGGGTAAACAAGCACCAATAACCTGCTTTTTTTTTCCAGGACCTGCTCTGTAGGGACTCACCAGAAACTTGAGATTCCCTGGAAATGCTCTTTTTCCTTTACTGTGCTTTATATCATATCTTTCAAGAACATGGGAAATCTCATCCTTTTTCTAGACAGAGGATATTTGGAGAGCCAGGCAATCTAAAAGATAGAGTTTGGCAACTCACCTCAGCTGCTGGATCCCTTTGCTCCCATCTCCTTGGGAATCTACAACTGTTCATTCTAGAACTGAACTGCCCGCCTTGCCTTTTGTTCTGCGTATCTGAGAAGGATTGTTCCACATTGATTGCATCATTTTGCCTCTATCTTCTGAGTAGTGGAGGCTCATTAAATAACATCACTTTCTAAGCTTTGGCTATTCCTACATCTCAATATCCTTGATTTGAGACAAATAAAAGAAATATATAGAAAGTTCACTTGGCTACATGAAGTTTTGGAGTTTTGATGGGGAAATGGTTGGTTAGTTTGGGTTGTATGTCTCCTACTCCCATTTTTGTGTGTGTGTATCTAACACATATGTACACAATATCTTCTCTTCTCTTATTTTGTACTGAATCTCCTCCTCCTTTAACAGAAAAGTGGCCCCCAAGAAAGGTCAAGTGTCTCCCATAAAAGCTCCCTTCCTCCTTCCCCTTGGTTTCCACTAAGCTTGATGCATCACTGAAAGCTTTATGAATGCGCCTCAGCAGAAACATCACCAGTTTCATCACAATCACAATGTGCAAATGGCAAAGTGTGCGGGATATGAAGACAAAGTGGAAGTTATTTATTTATGTTATTTTATTTTATTTAATATCCCACCTTTTCCTAATATGGGAGTCAAATGGTTTGCAATATATTAAACCAAAACAGCTAAAACAAGATACAAGTTGAGTCTACCGTATCTGGAATTCGTAAATATTCCAAAAACCCAAACCTTTTCATGTATGGCTAAGATAGTGGCATTTTTGCTTTCTAGTGGTTCAGTGTAAACAAACTTTGTTGCATACACAAATTTATTTGAAATGCGGTATCAGAGGACCTCTAGGCTACGTCTGTAGGATGTATATGAAACATAAATCAATTTATAGTTTTTTGTGGGTTT
>NW_024834888.1:0-1271 GCF_019175285.1 Sceloporus undulatus
TATAAATTGGACCATCAGATGGCTGTTTACTTAGGGAAGCTTACATTCCCAAAGCTTAGGCAGGCTTTTACATCTCTTCATTTCCAAACAATGCCTTCAGCCATGATCGATGGTAGATATTCAAACACACCTACGGATTCCCGTTTATGTATTTGTGGAGCTCCAGAAATCGAGGACTTGCCTCATTATCTGCTTTTTTGTTCATTATATACTGATCCAAGAACTAAATTTATGGGATCTATTCTGTCCAATTTAGAGTCTAATACCACTTCTGAAAAGATTTTTATTCTCCGGTCTGATATTGATTCTCAGGTAACTTATAATGTTTCACTGTTTGCCTCAACAGCAATCCAAATTTGGGAAAGGGTAATAGTGGACATAGCAGTTGATTGTCATGGGGATGATCTTATCTAAACTTTGAAGTTGTTTTTAATGTTTTATTTAAATGTCTGGAATTTTATTATGTTTAATGTATAAAATTTGGATGTTTGTTATTTGATGGAGCATTTTATAATTCTGAATTTCTGTCACCAATTTTACATTTTAATTATGCGAATGGCCTTTGGCTTAAGCATTAATAAAAAAAAATTGATTGATTGATCTAATGCTATTGAAGCCTGTGCTGCGTAATGTTCTTTATTTGGCACAAAAGTCTCCCCCAAATGAGGCATCAGAAGGGAGGGTGTCTCCTCTGCCCCACTTTCGAGGAGGAAGGGGGCTCCTCAAACCCCTTTTTACCTTCAGATCCCCCTCCCCTTCATGGCTATGCCTCTCTCCAATGGTCCCCCTGCCCTCTTTTCTCATAATAACCTCCCAAGTACCTGGGCCCCAAGGAGCCCCAAAGGAGGGGGCAGGGAAGGAAAGAGGGAGAGGCAGACTGGCAGGTCCCCTGCCTTTCTTTGGGGGGAGATTGGAGTTTCATTCCTTCTTACAACACCCCAACACCCCCCTTGAAGACCCTCCAGCCAATCCTTCAAATGAATAAGGGCTCCACTTCCCTCCTTCAGAGCAAGCTGTGAGGGCAGCAATGGCTTCAGAGGCTGAAACTCTGCATGCACATTAGCAACCAAAGGCCCCTCCTGAGTATGCACAGGGATCACAAGGCCCTTGCTGCTGCTGCTTATTCCACTCTTGGCCTTTGGAAGAAGGGAAGGAGTACGCCCTTCCTTCCTTCCATCCTTCTTTCCTTCCTTCCAGAATGGAGCCCAACCAGCGGAGCTGGACTCAGGAGAGAAAGGCTGGGAAGGCTCTGCTTTGTACATATAGCTCTG
>NW_024834889.1:0-1271 GCF_019175285.1 Sceloporus undulatus
CCCCACAAACTACAATCCCCAGAATTCCATACCATTGAGCCAGGGGTTAAAGCACTGTCAACCTGGATTATTTCTCCAGTGTGGATGCAGTCCCAGTCTGCCTTTTCTCACCCAGAAAAGACCAAATTCCATAGGAAACTCCAGGCATTTGTATAAAGTTGAATTCCTCCCCATTTTAAAACAATAAAAACAACAACAACAACTTTTTATTTGCTCCCTCAAAAATGGCACGCTGTTTGTCTGGTGTCCAGTCTGCAAAGTCAGGAAGGAAGCAGCTGCCCACCTCCTTTTGTTAGACTTTTTCTTCACTGGCCTGAAAAGGGTTGACTTCAAAGTGAGGCGAAACCAGGCTTGATTTATTTTTTTGCAACAGAGGAAAGGGTTCACTTTGGGTGCTGAGAGGACAGAGCATGGTGGTCTTTTGGCAGGGATGGCAGGGTAAAGAGAAGTGTCACTTCAGCATCGCAGGTGAGTTGTGTTCCAGGTGTGGAAAGGACCGGAGGAGGGCTGGAGAAGGGAGATTATCCATAGTTTGTGGACAAACTGGTCTTGTTAGTATGAATGGGTATACCAACAGGACCCTTTGAAGCCTCCAGATGGCTCAGAAGAGATCTTAGGCAGTAGGAAGAGAAGAGTTTGGGTTGGAAGAAAGGAGTATTGGGTGCAGAAGTGGAGGCAGTCCAAGCTCAGCTTCTTTATTAAAACTAAGCACCATTTAAAATAGTGGAGAGATTCAGGAGGGGCCCATGTTGTTCCTTGTAGTCTAATGGCAGCTTGAAGACAAATAGCATGTTTTATTTGGCATGAGCATTCATGATGCATCCGGTGAAATGGGCCTTGGACCACAAAAGCTCCTGCCTGATCAAACTGTGAGCCTTTAAGATGCCACAAGACCCTTCACTGTTCTTATCCACCCTTCTATTAGGATCTTTACTGTATTATAGCCTGACTTTTTTTTTCAAGGTTGGGGGGGGATAGTTTGAACAGAAAAACAAAGCCACTCAGGGGTAGAAAATGTTAAGGAAGACTTGTATTGAAATGGCAGCTCCAACTTGAAGGTTTGCCTGTTGCTACATGTTTTACTCCTTGCTTAACAGATTACAGATCTGGTACTAAAAAAAGTTCCTGTTCTTTCTGCTGTATTAACAAATAATTGCTTTATATTTACACCACAGAGAGAGAGAGTGTGTTAATAACCATATTAGAAAGGTCACTTCAGCGTTTCAAGAAGCAAGCTTTCTGGCTGGTTTGATTTAAATGATTAGGTTCAA
>NW_024834890.1:0-1271 GCF_019175285.1 Sceloporus undulatus
TTTTTTTAACACGCGTTAAATGAGGAAAACGCGAATTTAAATTTTAACCCGCTTCTGGATTCGATTTCTAGTGGGAACGATTCCGGGTTGCTCTAGAACCGTTCTAGGTTTAAACCGAATCCTAATGGGCACGCTGCCTATTGAAATCGATTCAGAACGCGGGGTATCCCCTAGTGGGAACAAGCTCTTAGGTGGAATGGGAAGATCACCTTAGAGAGGATTGCTTGGTCAAAGCATAGCACCACCATGTCCCTATAGAAAATCATAGGAAAGCACCAAATCTGCTGGCCCACTTGGTGGAAGTGATGGCTATTATAGAAAAAACATCCTGATAGTGAGCAGTTGGAGCCATGGTAGCCATCAGCTCAAAGGGCTTCTTCGTTAGTTGGGACAGAACAAGCAAGAGAGACCAAGGTGAGACAGGGTCCTAAGGTGGACAGAGGTGGCACAAGCCATGTAAGAATCTCGATAGCTGTCCTTCTAAACAGCATGGAGGCAGGATGGCCAGCCCGTTGGTATGCTACTATGCTCACTAGGTAAACCCACAAGGAAGAAAGGGAAAGATCCATGTCCTCCAGGTGCAAAAGAAAAATCATTACCATCTTATCATCGGTAGAAACAGTAGAACTCCCTAAGTCTTGGCAAACAAGAAAAACTGTAACACCGGGGGGGGGGGGATGCTCAGGGTAGTAGTAATGAGTATCTCGTGGGAGCACAGGGGAAGGGCAACAATATCAAACCAAGTAGAATCCACAGCTTGCATAATAAGGAACAGCATCAGAATAAGAGCAATTCACAACCATGTGGTGTTCAAGACTGCCCTGAAAAATGAGTTTGGCAGCAATGTGGTGGAGTAGGTGGTCAAGGAGAAAGGTGAGGTGGCTGATGAACTGGCAAGTGGGAGCTCACAATCGGGGGGGGGGACTGATTTGAATTAACTGCTTCACTGAGGTCTGGACATTCTGAGTGCTTGCTACTCAAGGCACCTCTCGTAGTGACTGTTCTTCAACACAAGTAAGATCATAACACCAGTCAAGTCAATGGTTAGAGAAGAAAAACAGGGTGATGGGAGACAACAAGCCAGAGTGGTAGTTGATACCAAGGTTAGGGTAGCAGTGAATGGGCCGGCCTTCTCCTTATGAGTGGGTTGCTGGATAGGGGTATCTCTCTTTTGTGATTTGCCAGGTTTTGGTCATATAGGCCTGTTACAGACAGCCAAAATAAAGCTGCTTCGAGTCACAGTGGAGGTATGGTGTTTCAATGATGCATGC
>NW_024834891.1:0-1271 GCF_019175285.1 Sceloporus undulatus
TCTTTTTCATACTACTAAGAAGCTTGTCCACATCCTCAGTACTTACCGACTCAAATTGATCCAATCTAACAGTAATGGCGGAGGCACTCGATGTCTCTCTAGTTGTCTCTGTCCTCACATTGGCATCCAAATCAGCTCTTATACAAAAGATTTTATCTGCAAAATAATCATTAAAAGCATCACAGCAGGCTTCAGCAGAATCTAATACAGGGTTCTGGGTAGGAGGCAATTGGGTTAAGTTCCTCACTAACCTGAACAGCTCAGCTGGACAAGATTTTGCAGACGCAATAGATGCAGAACTGAAGGATTTCTTAGCTGCATCTATCGCCACTTGATAGGACCTAAGAAAAGTCGAATGAAGTGTCTTACTGGGTATGAGTTGAGATCTCTGCTAACGGGGCTCTAGTCGTTGCCCAAGATCTTCCATATACCAAGGGCTGCGATTTTGAGTGGGTTGGAAAGGATGCTTGGGAGCGATCAAGTCAATAGCTCTGGTAAAATTGTTATTCCACGTGATAACCAGAGTTTCGACAGAATTGCCAGCATTGTCAACCATAAGACCCTCCAGGGCTTCTTGGAACCTGGCAGGTTCCATCAACCTTTGAGGGCGGACCATTCTAATCGGTCCTCCACCCCGAAGAGTCTTTTTAGATTGTAAACCTGAGGGCAGGGAACCGTCTATTATCCCCTCTGTTGTAAGCTGCCTGGATTCCCAGTGATTGGGCGGCATATAAATAAATCCTATTATTATTATTATTATTATTATTATTATTTGCATATAATGAAACCATGAGATTTTTAGATTCTTAGATTGTATGGCATAGGCAGGTTTACTCATATATTTATTGTTTTATGTACAGCACTGTGCAAATCTACAGCGCTATATAAATATATAATAATAATAATAATAATAATAATAATAATAATAATAATAATAATAATAATAATAATAATACAGTGCGGCCACATTATATGTGGGCGCAACACAGTCTTGAGCATAGGTACTCAAGCTGCGGGTCGCACGCAGGGCCCAAGGTGCGGCGTGTCCCATTCAAATGAATGAGTGCGTGTGCCCATGGTGCCCCGCGTGCTGCTGCACTGCCACGCCACCGCGCACGAGCCCCATTGTTTCCAATGGGGCTTGAGCATAGGCGGAATTCGCCTTACGCAGTGGGGTCCAGAATGGATACCCCGCATAAGGCGAGGGCCGACTGTAATAATAATTTTTATCCCTTTAAGTTTTTCCTTTATCCTCTCTTTCTCTATCCTTA
>NW_024834892.1:0-1271 GCF_019175285.1 Sceloporus undulatus
TCTGTAATGACTTAGGCCTCTAGTGCCAGGCAGATGGGTTTTGAAGTTCTTATTAGCATAATGACTAAACATTAACAGCTGTCCAGTGGCAGGAAAAGATTCATTAGTGACCTAGCTGGATATTTTTTTGCATTTGCTTGGCAGTTTGAGGATGGGGGGAAAATGGAAGCTAGAACAGAATGGAAGAGTGAATTTTCCTCTATTGCTTGTAAAGTTCTCATAGCCGTTGTGGGGTGAGGTGGCTCATGCTTGTGCACTATAATTTTCTTTGTTAGCTTCTACACCATTTTTCATTAGCCTGAGCAGGTGGGGGGGCACCTCAGCCCAGGTTCTCCATATATCCACTGATGGGGAATTTTACTGCTGGCTGAGGGATAGTCTGGGTAGATTTTGGAGTGGGAAGGGTGCTTTTGGATGTGAGGGGGTCCTGGATCTCATCAGCAAAAGGGCTGGAATACTTCTTTACTGTGTACTCTCTGCTGCACCATTCAACACCAATAATGGTTTCACGTTATTGCGTGATAGACTACCACATGCAATTTTGGGCAATGGCATGCTATTTTCAGGCAATGGGAAGACAGTTCGAACGCAATGCGCATTCATGTAATTGCGTTAAACTAGCAACTTAAGTGAATGCGTTCTGGCCCTACCTTCTTTTCATTCGAATTTAAGAGAAATTCCTCCCATTTGATAAACTCTTTGGAGGCTCTAATCCCTCCTCCTTTTCCCAAAGTTTTTCTGTTCTGAAGGGAAAGAGAAAGGCAAGGAGGTCATTTGGAGCACCTGCTTGGAGCAGCTACCTCTGCCTGAAAGAGGAGGAGAACAAGGATACTTGCTAAATCATGGCCTTTGGGAGGGCCCATCCTGAGCCGCCTCTTCTTCTTCTTCACCCACCCATCCCATCATTGCTCTGGTTCTTGGGACAAGATGCTGTTGCATGAATATATTCATGAATATACATGAACGTTTGAACAAAAATACACACACTAAACACACAAATTATTTTAATATACAGTGCGCCCGCGCCATACGCGGGCGCACCATACGCGGCCTTGAGCATACACGCTTAAGCCGCGGGGTGCACGCGGGGCAGAAGGCCCGGCGCGTCCCATTCAATTGAATGGATGCACGCGCCCGTTGTGCCCCGTGCGCACCTCCGCCGCCGCGCACGAGCCCCATTGTTTCCAATGGGGCTCGAGCATAGGTGGAATTCGCCTTACGCGGAGGGATCCAGAACGGATCCCCCGCGTAAGGCGAGGACGGACTGTACT
>NW_024834893.1:0-398 GCF_019175285.1 Sceloporus undulatus
TATCTATGTGTGTATATACAGTATACACAGAGAGACTATTTCCAAAGCAGAGCCTTCCTTTCCTGCCTTTCCTGGGCTCCGTTGCAGCCTCTTCAAAATCTCCTCAAAAGAAGGAAGGAAGGAAGGAAGGAAGGAAGGAAGGAAGGAAGGGAGAGGCTGCTGAACCCCCGGCGCACTCCTTCCCTTCCCTCAAAGGCTGCCAGTGGAATAAACAGCAACAGCAGTAAGGCCCTGGTAATCCCTGTGCATGACCAGAAGAGGCCTTTGGATGTATGTGCGCATGCGCAGTCTCAGACCTGAAGCCATTGCTGCCCTCACAGTATGTTCTGAGGGATGGAAATAAGGGACAACCCTCATTCGTTTAGAGGAATGGTTTGAGGATCTCCTGGGGGGGGGGG
>NW_024834893.1:498-1270 GCF_019175285.1 Sceloporus undulatus
CAGCAACTCATCTGAGCCATATAACCAATGCTGGCATATAGCAGAGTATAACTGGCAAATTCAGAAACGTGGTTCACAGCCCTCAGTAGAGATAACAGCAACTGGATGTCTTCCAGGAACTGAAGAATGCAGGAATCTCCGGGACTCTCAACAATCGATACCAAGCTTCAGCTGATTAACGACCAGACAAGCCAAGTCTCCCGAAGTGCTATCTTTATTTACAGAGTGCTATCCAAATCACCAACGCTATAATACAGATCACACGAATACCAATTCCTACTACAACCCACAAGGCATCACTGGAAGCCATTGAGTTTATATAGCCTTCAGACCATGTGGTCTCCCAAACTCAAATCACTTCCTGTCTCACACTCTGAAGTGTCTTCCTGTGCAATCCAGACACATATTTCATCATCCAGGCTTAGTGCACGCAGGCACCAGAGTGTCCTTGAGCCTATGAGCATCAGCTGTGTATAATCAGCCTTGTCCTTTCCAGTGCTGGATGCTCATGGTCAGACACACACACATCTAAGCATTTCCCAGTGTGCTGACTTTAACCCTTTGACAATAAGAAGGAAGGAAGCCCCTCTTTCCTCAAAGAAAGGCGGGGCTACCAGGCCTCCTCCTCGGAGGATTCCTTGGGGCCCAGGTACTTGGGGGTTAATATGAGAAAAGAGGGCGGGGGATCCCTTAGAGAGAGGCATGGCCATGGAGGGGATCATGATCCAAATACAAAAAGGTCTTTGAGGAGCCCCCTCCCTCCTGGAAAGTG
>NW_024834894.1:0-1270 GCF_019175285.1 Sceloporus undulatus
TCTCTGGATGTTTTTAGAAACAGCCTGGACAACCACCTACTTGGGATCTCTAACTGGCCTATGGGGCCCTTTCTAACTCTGATTCTATGATTCTATGGATGAAAGCTACAGAAGCAGCCTTGGAGCACTCCTTCTATAGAACCTGAGAGAAGCACAAATGTGTGTGGTTAGGACTTGGACAATCTTTTGAAGTTCCATTTTTATGATTGATGCTATCAGCAGGGTGAAAATAATGAAATGGGGTGTGAAAGAAGAATTCAGTTCCATAAAATATGGAATCCCTTGCAAAAATTGTCATTTTTCTTGTAAAAATATCACAGAGTTTAGCTTTTTGTCTTCCTTTCCTTGAGACCATTGATTGAGAGACAGAAACTCAGGCAAGGGAGAGATAGAGGATTTTAGCGTCTCTGGATTCATGATATTATGCCCGAGGAAGAAAGCAAATGGGGATGAGGGCAAAAAGGTTTGGTTTCTCCAAGGGAATTCAGCTGGTTTCTTTTCTCAAATGCACCAGCTTTGCAAAAAAAAAAAAAAAGCCTGCTTGTAATATGAACAAAAAGTGAATAGCAGTTCTGTAAAAAGAAGCAACTTTACAAAAGGCTCGAAAGGATGTTTGGTGGTTTTGTTTGTGCAACTTAATTAATTCAAAGCAAAACAAATCAGCTGCTGGAGGTGGAATGAAAAAAGGCTAGCATATGGTTTTCATCCTATTTTTTGCAAATACAGGACATTTGTGTTGCTGCTTTTGTAAAGAAATCTGTGTGAAGTAATCAGAAAGCAAAGCAAGTTACCCAGACAGCAGGAGACTTGCAGAGATTTATCAAAGAAGTTGTCAGTCTCTGCTGACACTCCCAATTAAGACTGAATGATCCCAAGGCTTGGCCCTGACTCTCCAGTTTTTGTGGGCCATCTCCAGGCAGGAGATCAGAGTGCAGATTCTCCAGTTTTGGTGGGCTTAAAGACTTGCAAAGTGGGGTTATGCATTTTCTTGGGAACCTTCCTCCTTTTCTACTGGTCACTGTGGAAGTGCTCACCTTCTACTCCGTTTTGCCTGAAGCTAAAGGCAAGGTTAAATGTAACCCCTTAAATGGGCACAGTACCTTTAGCTGAGATTTCTGTTTTAATTTGCCAACTGGAAAATATATTCTGTGTGTGTGTGTGTGTTTAAATGAAAAGCTGTGGACTTTTCACTGGGATTGAATGCATAATACTTAATACTTAAGTATACTTAAGTATAAGTATATTATACATAATACATAATACTTAAACC
>NW_024834895.1:0-1270 GCF_019175285.1 Sceloporus undulatus
GGCCTGAACCAACACAAAAGAAAATGCAGGGGGAAATTAATCAGTCCTGGCAGGACATCACACCTATATATCCATATTATCAGACTTAACTCCAGAGAATGTTAGTCTTTTGGATGCCACAAGGTTCCTCTCCTTCTTCAGAGCAAGAAGCAACACTTCAGCTGCCTTCTAGAAGATAAAGCAAAAAGGCTTCCAAAAGGACTGAAGCCTTGGGCAAGTCTCTCTCTCAGCCTCAGAGGAAGGCCATGGGAAACCCACTCTGAAGGAACCTGCCAAGAAAACCCCTTCAGAGACTCCCATAAGGTCACCATAAGACCTGGAAGCAACTGGGAGGCAGACCCCAAGAACAACATTAGGAAATAGGTGCAAGTCTTGCCTTGGGAAAGTGTAATGACTGGGCTCCACTCAATGGAGGTCTTCTTCAGGCAGTAAAGGGAGGTTTATGCAAATGCAGAATGACATCACTGCTACAGAAGGCTCTCTTGGCCAATCAGAGAGCAAGATGAAGGTTCTTCTGGAAGCTTCCGTGAAAAGGAGATATAAGGCCTGAGAGACCAAGAGACAGACAGTTGGGGGAATTGTGTCGGTTGGAGATCGAGAGAGAGAGAGTTAAAGAGCGGATCTTCGAAGTTAGTCTCAGAATTGGACGTTTAGGTTTATTTATTTCTTTAATAGCTTATAGGAACTGAATATTATATACTTACAAATATTGTACCTGCAAGATTCTTAATATTTTGCAGGACTTATATTTCAGTTATATTTTGTTATTTATAGTAAATACCTCCTTAGAGTATCTACTACTCAACGCTCCTTTTACATTGGTCTTGGATTGGTTAATGCTTGGAAGATCAGTAAAGAAGTAGAAATAAGGTTCCTTAACCGGTCCCAGTGTAGATTAAGGGAAACCCTTTTATAATTCACTGGATGATGGCAGCATGATTTAAGGAGTTTAAGGGTCTCCTGGGCTAAGACCCTTAATGTCTAAATGTCTAATTAACAATTTGTAATACACTCTGATAGCCTTTTGTATGAAGAGAGGGGTATAAAATAATAATAATAATAATAATAATAATAATAATAATTATTATTATTATTATTATTATTATTATTATTATTATTATTAGAGGGCCGCAGTTTGGCTGCTTGGACCACCGGAGATCATCACAGTGAGTCAGTTGGAAAAGCTCATCTCCAGAAAATAAAAGTACTTGAGGAGTTTGCACTCTACGTCTTTCTGTAATAATAGCTACAAAACTGATAATAGCATTTA
>NW_024834896.1:0-1270 GCF_019175285.1 Sceloporus undulatus
GAAGCCCCCAGATCTGTGAAAAATTCTGAAAGATACCCCTCAGCTCACCCCCACAAACACCCCAGAGCTCCACACGACCCCATAATGCCTCAGTTTCCCTCTCAAAATGGTGACAGTGCCTGAAGGAAGGTCCCTTACGGTTGCCATTTTGCAGAGGAAAACAGAAATATCTGGGCTGGTTGCAGGGAAGTCTATGGGGGAAACTGGACCTTGGCAGTGCCACTGTTGCCAACCCTCTTGTAGGGCAACACCCTCTTCCCCCTCAATTTCCCTATTGTTACAAAGCTACTCTCCTTGGGTACTGGAAGGATAGGATATACAGTGCGCCTGAGTCATACACGTGCGCGCTGTATGAGGCTTTCAGCTTACACTGAAAGCTATACGACGGAAGTGGCAATGGCATGTGTGCCCTTGGCATGCGCGCTGCACCACAACACATGTATGAGCCCCATTTTTTTCAATGGGGCCCGAGCATATGCGATATTTGTCTTACACGCATGGGGGGGCGGAACGGATTCCCCACATAAAGAAAGGGCCCACTGTATGTATTGAGAACAAAAACAAATGGGTGAAATAAGTCCTGGGAGAAAACCTGCTCTCTCTCTCTCTCTCTCTCTCTCTCTTTCTCTCTTGCAAAATTTGGCTTCCAAAGGACGGAGGCAGCTGCATCCCAGCCATCTCACGGCCACAATGTTGGGTCTCTTTCACACAATGCACATTGATCCCATTTTAATGACCATCCAGACTCCATCCTATGGAATCTGGGGATCTCTAGTTTCCAAAACAGGTATTTAACATTCTCTGCCAGGGAATAGCTCTAGTGCCTCTGCAAACTACAAATCCCTGGTTAATGAAGGATGCAGCCATGGCAGTTAAAAGTGGGACCATAGTGCTATAAAGTCAGCTCTCCGTATCCACAGGTTTTGCATCCATGGATTCAACCATCCACAGCTTGCAAATATTTGTATTTATACACACACACACACATAAACACGCCTAAAAGCGAACCTTGATTTACAACTTCCAGTAGATACCAAGGGCTCACTGTAATGATGATGATGATGATGATGATGATGATGATGATGATGATGATGATGATAATGAGATCCCATTGTATCTAATGGGACTTGAGCATCCATGGATTTTGGTATCCATGGGAAGCCCTGCAAACAACTTCCAGTAGATACCAAGGGCTCACTGTGATGATGATGATGATGATGATGATGATGATGATGATGATGATGATGATGATGATGATGATGATGATGAT
>NW_024834897.1:0-1270 GCF_019175285.1 Sceloporus undulatus
CCAAAACAGAGACCGCTTCAAATGTCAATGGGAATGAGCCCTAGGTCCCCCAAAGTGTGTTTCCAAGGGCCTCCCGCTGAGCAACTGTTGCAACAAGATACAAAAAAGCCAAGAAAGACATCACTCTTAAACATCTACCCAAAAAGCAAGGAAAACTAATTACTGTACAGGCAATTCTGATTGTCACCTTCTTTGCTGCACATTGTTATTCCAACTGCCCATGGCACCTTAGAAGTGCATGCTTGCCTTCCTGGCAGACCAGAGCCCCCTCTCCTTGGGATGTCCTTCTAGGCCAGAGTGAGACCTTGGCCTTTCCCAACCTTCCCTCCACCTGCCTTGACCTCCACTCCCCTCGGACCCCTCCACACCCTTTTGCCCACGGACCTCTCCACGGCCCCATACACACACCCTCCCTGCCCTCACAGACTCGCCCCCAGGGGGACTCTTCGGCCCCAGGAGAGGGTTTGGGGCTAGCCTGCAATCTTATTGGCCCAAAATTTGCATGTCCCCACTCTCAACCACACCCACTATTCCTGTGAGCCTGAGGTTGCTGCTTTTCTCCATTCGATGGCCGCTGGGAGGGAGGCAGAGCATCAGCCTTGAGGGAAGGAAACAGCGCCACCGCCTGGTCATGACTTTGGAATTACAATACCGGCTGAAGAAATGACATTTTCTCCTCTCCCCCCATTGGTCCTAAATTTGCATGGCACCACCCTTTGCCCCTCCCTCCCCTCTCTGCCCCTCCCCACATGCCATTGGGTCTCTGGCTCTGGGGGGGAGGCGGGGCATCAGCGTTGAGTTTGGGAGGAAGGAGGGAGGGAAGCAGCGCCACCTGGAGGCAGGGAGGCTCTCTGCAGCTTCATGGAGATTGGTTGACGAATTCCCAGGAGTTCACCTCCCTTTTGTGGCTCCCTTTCATTTCCATACTTTTCAGAGAATATACAGAATTGGAAATAATGTATATAGATAGATATATAGATAGATGACATATGTGTGTGTGTGTGTGTGTATATCAGGGACGTAGCCAGGATTTTGGGAAGGGGAGGTCCAGACTAAGTGCCACCATTTTGAGAGGCTAAGAGCACCCGCCCCAAGACAGAGAAAGAGTCGAGCATTTACTTCAGGATGGCACCACTTTAACTTCCATTATGGCTCTGTGTTATGGAATCTTGGGATTTGTAGTTCTGAGGAGCTGTTTAGTCATCACTATCAGATGCCACAATAAACTACAAATCCCAAGATTCCATAACACAGAGCCATAACGGAAGTT
>NW_024834898.1:0-1270 GCF_019175285.1 Sceloporus undulatus
GCCCCTACCTCCTTCCAAGTTGGGCACCCCTGCTTTGGAGGTATGCTGTTTCAATGATGCATGTGTACTAAGAGTCCAGAAGCTGCGCCAAAGCCACAATCCAGTCCTAAGGACTAGAGTGCAGCTTTGGTGAAGCTTCCAGACTCTTAGTACACATGCATCATTGAAACAGCGTACCTCTAAAGTGACCCAAAGCAGCTCTATTTTGGCCTGTCTGTATGGGGCCTAAGACTTGGAAGGGTATGTATGCAGGAACAAGGTCCAAAACACACTGCAGAAATAATAATAATAATTATTATTGTTATTATTTATTTATTTATTTATTTATATCCCGCCTCTTCCGCTTTGAGGATCGAGGCGGGTAACAGCAGAGTTAATACAGTATACAACAATGAAAACAACAAGCCCCACAAGACCCCGGTCCAACCCTCCCTCCCAACTATAAAATTAAACCGTAAAACATGATTAAAAAGTACATAACAATACATCAAAATTAAAAAAACAAACCACAAGTAAGAAAAATAATAAAAGGAGGGGAATCCAAGTGGTTCTTGACATTATCAATCGGGAAAGGCTTGCCGGAAGAGAAAGGTTTTTGTCGCTTTTTTGAAAGCCTCGAGTGAGGATAATTGGCAAATCTCTTCTGGCAGGTCATTCCAGGTTTTTGGAGCGGTGACAGAGAAGGATCTCTGGGAGGCCACCACCAGTCTGGTCTTTCTAGATTGTAAGAGGTTTTTCCCAGAGGATCAGAGTGTGCAGGAAAGATTGTATGGGAGGAGACGTTCCTTCAAGTAGATTGGACCCAGGCCATGTTGGGCTTTATAGGTAATAACCAACACCTTGTACTGGGCCTGGAAGCTAATAGGCAGCCAATGTAGTGATTTTAAAATAGGTGTAATATGGTCAAACTTGGATTTTCCGGAGACCAGTCTGGCACCCATGTTTTGTATCAACTGGAGCTTCTGGACATGGCACAAAGGTTGTCCCATGTATGACACTGGTTTAACTGCCTGGTTAAATGCTAGGGGATTCTGGAAACTGTCAGAGAGTTCAGGTGCCACAATAAACTACAATTCCCAGGATCCCCTAGCACTGAGCCAGGGCAGTTAAAGCTGTCTTGAACTGGATTATTTCTGCAGTTTGTTTTGGACCCTAGATAAGACCTGCAAGTATAAAGATATACACTTGTCTACTCCTGTTATAGTGCCTAAGTACAGTCATCTAGAACTATTGGATCACCCTTAGGTAAAGTCCTACTGCTTTAGGTAAA
>NW_024834899.1:0-824 GCF_019175285.1 Sceloporus undulatus
GGCAGGAGTTAGATAGCAAGATACCAACCCCTCCTCCTCGACCCTCAGGGCGGCTGGAGTGGGTGAAGGAGAGACCACCAAAAGAAAGGGCAGCGGAGGTTGTAGTATCATGGGCTGGGAGCCAGGTTTCTGTGAGAGCGAGGAGGTTAAAGGGTTTAGAGAGAAAAAGGTCATGAATTGCTGTTGCTTTAGGGGCAGCAGAGTGGCAGTTCCAGAGGGAACAGAGGAAGAGAAGCAGGGAGACAGAGAGAGGCCGGATGGGGATCAGGTTAGGAGAAATGTGGGGAGCCATGGGAAGGATAGGATTCACTGCCCAGTGATTAACGGGAGAAGGTGTGACACAACAGCAAGGATGACCCTAGCAAAAACAGCAAGCATGACCCTAGCAAAAGAATGGAGACAAAGGAAAGTTCTTGAAGTAGAGGAACGGCTGTTAGGACTATTTGATGCATTGGAAGCAGATAAACTCACAAGGATCTTACAAAAACAAAACAAAACTAAAATGTATAGATTGATAGAAGACTGGGATAAGGTGCTGGACTATATCAAAAAAGAAAGGAAGACTGAAGGGTGTACAACGGATAAAGACAAAACAAAGACACAGCAAAGAACATGCACTTTGGAAGTCTTTTAGTTTGTTTGTTGTGGAATCTGAGGTTGGATGTATGGTGAGTTTCAATGTAATTTAGTATGTTTTACAAGTTTTGTCGCTTGTGAATATTTGTATTTGTCAAGTCTTTTAATTGTATCTGTGTTATTGTTGATTGTCCTATATGTTTCCCCCCCCCCTTTTACCAATAAAGTTTTAAAAAGTACAGAATCCT
>NW_024834899.1:924-1270 GCF_019175285.1 Sceloporus undulatus
TATTTGTATTTGTCAAGTCTTTTAATTGTATCTGTGTTATTGTTGATTGTCCTATATGTTTTTCCCCCCCTTTTACCAATAAAGTTTTAAAAAGTACAGAATCCTGAAATCTAGAAATCATATCCAGGAGAAGGTTTTTTTGGCCACACTGCAAACAATAACCTCCAAAACCCACAAAACAGTGATACCTTTCTCCTGTTTGATGTTTAATGTTTTTTCCCAATGAAGAAACCAGTTGAGCTTCAAAAGCTTGTTTTATCTATTTTGTGCACTTTGGTTGGCCACTAAAGGTATCCCTGTTTTGTGGATTGTGGGTCTTATTGTGGTTTGCTGTATGGTCTGGCCA
>NW_024834900.1:0-628 GCF_019175285.1 Sceloporus undulatus
ACTGCGTGCAGAAGATGGCAAAATGCTAACAGAAGACAGAGAAAAGGAAGAATTACTCAACACCTTTTTTTGCCTCAGTCTTCTCAGAAAAGGCAAAGGGCACTCAACCTGAGGATAATGGAGCAGAGGACAGAAAAGAGGAATTTCAGCACAGAATAAGCAAAGAGATAGTACAGGAATACCTGTTTAACCTAAACGAATATAAGTCTCCAGGACCAGATGAACTACATCCAAGGGTACTAAAAGAACTGGTAAATGTAATATCGGAGCCATTGGCAATAATCTTTGAAAACCCCTGGAGAACAGGAGAAATCCCAGCAGACTGGCGGAGGGCAAAAGTTGTCCCCATCTGCAAAAAAGGGAAAAAAGAGGATCCCAACAATTATCGTCCAGTTAGTCTGACATCGATACTAGGAAAGATTCTGGAGCAGATAATTAAACAAAGAGTCTGTGAACATCTAGAAAGCAATGCCATAATCACAAAAAGTCAACATGGGTTTCAGAGAACAAAGTCATGCCAGACAAACCTGATCTCTTTTTTTGATAAAATTACCAACTTGTTAGATGAAGGGAATGCTGTGGATACAGTATATCTTGATTTCAGTAAGGCCTTTGACAAAGTTCCCCA
>NW_024834900.1:728-1270 GCF_019175285.1 Sceloporus undulatus
ACTGCGTGCAGAAGATGGCAAAATGCTAACAGAAGACAGAGAAAAGGAAGAATTACTCAACACCTTTTTTTGCCTCAGTCTTCTCAGAAAAGGCAAAGGGCACTCAACCTGAGGATAATGGAGCAGAGGACAGAAAAGAGGAATTTCAGCACAGAATAAGCAAAGAGATAGTACAGGAATACCTGTTTAACCTAAACGAATATAAGTCTCCAGGACCAGATGAACTACATCCAAGGGTACTAAAAGAACTGGTAAATGTAATATCGGAGCCATTGGCAATAATCTTTGAAAACCCCTGGAGAACAGGAGAAATCCCAGCAGACTGGCGGAGGGCAAAAGTTGTCCCCATCTGCAAAAAAGGGAAAAAAGAGGATCCCAACAATTATCGTCCAGTTAGTCTGACATCGATACTAGGAAAGATTCTGGAGCAGATAATTAAACAAAGAGTCTGTGAACATCTAGAAAGCAATGCCATAATCACAAAAAGTCAACATGGGTTTCAGAGAACAAAGTCATGCCAGACAAACCTGATCTCTTTTTTT
>NW_024834901.1:0-585 GCF_019175285.1 Sceloporus undulatus
GTGTGTGTGTGTGTGGGGGGGGATGTGGGTTCCTAAGCTGTTTAGGAAGGTGCTGCAAAGAACAGCTGCCGGGATCAACTGGCAGCCGCGTTGCCGCCGGCAGGAGCGCTGGTGATGTGGGCCTTGGCGTGCCCCAGAATGCATTGTGGGGCGGCCGAGGCTCCTGATTGGCAGCAGGCAGGGCCGGAGGTGAAATTTCTGGGGGTGGTCGCTCTAGCTGGCTGGAGGACTTCTTTGTGGTCACTCCTTCCGGTCCTCCAAGGAAGCTGATTGGTGCTGCTTGGAAGGGGAGGAGCGACCTAGCTTGGCCCTGCCCTGGACTTGGCCTATATAAGGCTGTGAGGTGCGGAGCCCGGGGCCTTTTGCGCTCAGCTCCCCACCCTCCCTCCCTGACGTCACAACCAGGGGCGGCAGCATAGGCCAGGATCTGGGGTGGATGGTCTCCAGGGCTGCGGAGCACTGGAGTGGGAGTCCTTAGGGACCTGGGTACGCTGAGCGGTTACGTATGGCCATTGCGGGGGCCATTACGTTTGACACGGCCCAGTGACTAGGGGCTGGTGGAAATATGGACAATCGGCTGGTTGC
>NW_024834901.1:685-1270 GCF_019175285.1 Sceloporus undulatus
GTGTGTGTGTGTGTGGGGGGGGATGTGGGTTCCTAAGCTGTTTAGGAAGGTGCTGCAAAGAACAGCTGCCGGGATCAACTGGCAGCCGCGTTGCCGCCGGCAGGAGCGCTGGTGATGTGGGCCTTGGCGTGCCCCAGAATGCATTGTGGGGCGGCCGAGGCTCCTGATTGGCAGCAGGCAGGGCCGGAGGTGAAATTTCTGGGGGTGGTCGCTCTAGCTGGCTGGAGGACTTCTTTGTGGTCACTCCTTCCGGTCCTCCAAGGAAGCTGATTGGTGCTGCTTGGAAGGGGAGGAGCGACCTAGCTTGGCCCTGCCCTGGACTTGGCCTATATAAGGCTGTGAGGTGCGGAGCCCGGGGCCTTTTGCGCTCAGCTCCCCACCCTCCCTCCCTGACGTCACAACCAGGGGCGGCAGCATAGGCCAGGATCTGGGGTGGATGGTCTCCAGGGCTGCGGAGCACTGGAGTGGGAGTCCTTAGGGACCTGGGTACGCTGAGCGGTTACGTATGGCCATTGCGGGGGCCATTACGTTTGACACGGCCCAGTGACTAGGGGCTGGTGGAAATATGGACAATCGGCTGGTTGC
>NW_024834902.1:0-1270 GCF_019175285.1 Sceloporus undulatus
AAGGCTTCAGTTCTTCTGGGAGCCTTTTTGCTTTATCTTCTAGAAGGCAGCTGAAGTGTTGCTTCTTGCTCTGAAGAATGAGAGGAACCTTCTGGCATTCAAAAGGCTAACATTCTCTGGAGTTATGTCTGATAATATGAATACAGTGCGCCCGCGCCATACGCGGGCGCACCATACGTGGCCTTGAGCATACGTGCTCAAGACGCAGGGCACGCGCGGGGCAGAAGGAGTGGCGCGTCCCATTCAATTGAATGGGCGCGCACGCCTGTTGCACCCAGTGCACGCCCGCGCCGCCGCGCATGAGCACCATTGTTTCCAATAGGGTTCGAGCATAGGCGGAATTCGCCTTACGCGGATGGATCCGGAACAGATCCCCCATGTAAGGCAAGGACGGACTGTATATAGGATTGCAATACCTGTTCATTTATTAAAAGGTTTATAGTGCCCCCCATATCATAGAATCTCATAGATATGTCCCTTAATATAAGTTAACCAAATTAAACAGTATATAAAACAAAAACATGAAACAAGCTAGACAAGGAAACTGTTACAGTACATGGATTTGTAATTGGTTGACTGGCCAAACCCAAAGGATATTCAACGATGGCTCCTTTTCATCCTGGAGAGAAGTGACCAGTGGGGTGTCCAGTGGGGTTCTGTCCAGGGCCCAGTGCTATTCAACATCATTATCAATGACTTGGAGGACAGAATTGGGGGCATACTTATCACATTTGCAGATGAGACCAAATTAGGAGCAGTAGCTAATACCCCAGAGGACAGGATCAAATTTCAGAATGACCTGAATAGACTAGAAAGCTGGGCAAAAGCTAACAAAATGAAATTCGACACGGAGAAATGGAACTTACTACATTAAGGGTGGAAAAATGAAATACACAGATATAGGATGGGGGACACGTGGCTGAATGAAACTATGTTTGAAAGGGATCTAGGAGTCTTAGTAGACCACAAGTTGAACATGAGTCAACAGTGTGATGCAGCAGCTAACAAGGCAAATGCAATCTTAGGCTGCATCAATAGAAGTATAGTGTCTAGATGAAGGGAAGTAATAGTCCCACTCTATTCTACTCTGGTCAGGCCGCACCTGGAATATTGTGTCCAGTTCTGGACATCACAATTCAAAAAGGATGTTGAGAAACTGGAGCGTGTCCAAAGGAGGGCGACTAAAATAGTGAAGGGTCTGGAAACCATATCCTATGAGGAACGACTTAGGGAACTGTGGATGTTTAGCCTTGAGAAGTGAAGGTTAAGA
>NW_024834903.1:0-1270 GCF_019175285.1 Sceloporus undulatus
AGGCCATGGTTCGGCTATTGAGGATGGATTATGATACTGACTATCCCGACACATATAATACATTTAGCCACAAAAGAATTATGGTGGATTTAGACCAAATTTCAGAGGCAAATGTCATTTTTAAAAACCAGTTCTGCGGAGGACTCTGGATTTCAGGGCCACTGGGCCCACCCCCATTTTAGATCCAGAGATGGTCTCCCATATCCCCCAACATTTCACAGATGGGAAAATCAAGGCACATGTGGACAAGCAACACTAGAAGGTGGTGAAGATGGCCAAAGTTGTTTATGAGGAAGATCACAAAAGCTAGAAAGGGCACAACAGTTTGCTTTTGGGTCAGCCTCCTGGCAAGGGAAGACCCTGGCAACTTATCTCCTCTCCTCTCCCCTCTTTTGACTTGATGGGTTGCAAACTCCTTGGAAGTCATTTTTCAGCAACCCAAGAGATCTAAGGAGAAGGGGAAAAGTGGGAGGAGGAGAGAGACCAGGACATTTATTTAAAGCCCCTGAAAAAGTGGGGTGACAGAGGATTAACCAGGACTTTCTCTGCCAAACTGGGACAATATGTTCTGCACTTGCTTTCATAAGCTGGCCCGGCAATGACACAAATGAAACTAATAGTCAGGATGGTGACTCACCAAAGAGTTGTTGTACCTGGACAGCTTCCTTCTCTTGGAGTCCAGCTTTCTCTGCTTGGCCTCTGTGTTGGCCATTGGGTGGGCAGGGAGAGGGTCCTGGTGGCCCTGCACTTGGGTCTCTTCCAGTAAAATATGCCCCAAAGCTGTGTACAAGGAAACCGAGATGAAGTTCCTGAGAAAAGAGACTAGGGTTAGGCTTGGTTTGTCAAGAAACCCTGCATCACTCAAAGACACAGAGAACAGCATGCTGCTAGTAAGATACACAGGTGACATATGCCTCCTTTGGGCCGATGCAGAGGTGGGTATCCCTTTCCTCCCTCTTCACCAAACAAAGCCCCCTGGACCTAGCATAAATTCATTGCAGCTCCCCTACAAAACAGGTACTCCATGTTAAAATGCTTTTGATGTTGCTATGTTGCTCAGCACATGAGGCAACATGTTAACGTATGGCGCCAGATTCTCCACCTTGACTGTAGTCAGTAGCTTGTGAGCTGAAGAAACACCTGTCGCTTTCTCACTGAGCAAAGAGACACTGTAATCTTCTCTCAGATGAGGTTTTTATTCATATAAGAAGTTCCACTGTGTACAACACTATATACATCGACACCCTCCACCATCCACACCAGGAACAAC
>NW_024834904.1:0-1270 GCF_019175285.1 Sceloporus undulatus
AATCTGGGAACAAAACGGGGAAATTATTAGCGAATAAATTGAGAAGACAAGAGGAAAAGAAAGTGATTACAGAACTTAAATATAAAGGAGAAAGAATGACGGAAAACAAGAGAATCAAAGAGATATTTAAAGAATTCAATCAAGAACTATATACAGGAGAGGAAGAAAGTGAAAATTAAAAATGAGGGAAGAATGAAATATTTGGAGAAACAAAAGCTGATTGAGCTGAGGAAACAGAAAAAGAGGGATTAAATAAAAACATCACTACGCAAGAGATCTCTGAAGCTATAAAAAGGCTACGACCAAATAAAACTCCAAGCCCAGATGGGCTTCCAGCAGGCTACTATAAACATCTAGAAGAAGTTTTGATCCATCCACTCAAAGAAACAATCAATGATATAAAAACACATGGAATAAACAGAATCTTGGAAATCAGCATATATCACATGAATGCCAAAAGGGAATAAAGAAAAAGATAACCCGAAGAATATAGACCCATATCATTGCTCAATACCGATTACAAGATATTTACCTCAATCCTGGCATAAAATTCATGAAGTTCAGCGCGGTTTTCTGCCAAGGAGACAAATGAGAGACACCATAAGAATAACATTGGATATAATTGAGTATTATGAACACAACAATGATAAAAAAAATTGGCAATGATAATGCTAGACGCAGATAAGGCATTTGATCGGGTCAGATGGCCCTTTCTATGGGAAATAGTTGGGAAAATCGATAAGGGTGAAAGCTTCGGGAACTGGATCAAAATGATATACTGTGAGTAGAAAGCTCAAATAATAGTAAATGAAGAAAGAACAGAGGAAATCAGAATAGGGAGAGGAACGAGGCAGGGTTTCCCCCTATCGCCGTTATAATTTATATTACTTCTTGAGATATTAATTAATCAAATAAGATCGGATAAAGCTATTAAGGGAGCTCAGATTCATGATCACTGCTTTAAAATTAGAGCATTTGCCGATGATATTATTTTGTATCTAGAAGACCCGATTGACAGTATACACCAGTGATGGTGAACCTTTTCGAGGTCGAGTGCTCAAACTGGAACCCAAAACCCACTTATTTATTACAAAGTGCCATGCCCCTCTGGCTTTCTAGTAACAAACTCTGGCAAACTCTGTGCTGGGACAATGGCACATGTGCCCACAGAGAGGGCTCTGAGTGCCATCTCTGGCATGCGTGCCATAGGTTCGCCATCACTGGTATACACCATTTAAATAATACCCTACAAGAATATGGTCTATACTCA
>NW_024834905.1:0-1270 GCF_019175285.1 Sceloporus undulatus
ACATAGGGTCCTAGATATGGAAGGGACCCTAAGGGCCATCTAGTATAGCATCTTCTTCTGCCCTTCTCAGTCCCAGGTTGGCCTTAGAGAAAGGGAAATGACTACCAAGAGAGAAAGAAAGAGGGGGACCCCAAGACCCCTTCCTCTCTGTCCCATGGCCTTCTCCCTCTGGCCCCTTTCAATCCCAGCTTGGCCTTAGAGAAAGGGAATTGACCCCAAAAGAGAAAGAAAGAAAGAAAGAAAGAAAGAAAGAAAGAAAGAGTTGGAACCCCAATACCCCTTCCTCTCTGCCCCATGGACTTCTCCCTCTGGTCCGTCTCAGTCCCAGGTTGGCCTTAGAGAAAGGGAAATGACTACCAAGAGAGAAAGAAAGAGGGGGACCACCAAGACCCCTTTCTCTCTGGTCCATGGCCTTCCCCCTCTGGCCCCTATCAGTCCCAGGTTGGCCTTAGAGAAAGGGATATGATCCTAAGAGAGAGAGAAAGAAAGAGGTGGACCCCAAGACCCCTTCCTCTCTGCCCCATGGCCTTCTCCCTCAGTCCCAACTTGGCCTTAGAGAAAGGGAATTGACCCCAAAAGAGAGAGAAAAAAAGAAAGAAAGAAAGAGTTGGAAGCCCAATACCCTTTCCTCTCTCCCCCATGGCCTTCTCTCTCTGGTCTGTCTCAGTCCCAGGTTGGCCTTAGAGAGAGAGAGAGAAGTGACCCCAAGAGATAAAGAAAGAAGGGGTTCCACCAAGACTCCTTCCTCTCTGGCCCATGACCTTCTCCCTCTGGCCCCTCTCAGTCCCAGGCTGGCCTTAGAGAAAGGGAACTGACCCCCAGGAGATAAAGAAAGAGGGGGACCCCCAAGACCCCATCCTCTCTGCCCCATGGCATTCTCCCTCTGACCCCTTTCAGACCCAGGTTGACCTTAGAGAAAGGGAAATGACCTCCAAGAGAGAGAGAAAGAAAGATGGCCCCCCAAGACCCCTTCCTCTCTGCCCCATGGCCTTCCCTCTCTGACCCCTCTTAGTCCCAGGTTGGCCTTAGAGAAAGGGAACTGACCCCAAGAGAGAGAGAAAGAAAGAAGGGACCCCAAGACTCCTTCCTCTCTGCCCCATGGCCTTCTCCCTCTGACCCCTCTCAGTCCCAGGTTGGCCTTAGAGAAAGGGAAATGACCCCCAAGAGAGAGAAAGAGGGGGGCCCCATGGTCCCTTCTTCTCTGCCCCATGGCCTTATCCCTCAGTCCCAGGTTGGCCTTAGAGAAAGGGAACTGACCCCCAAGAAAGAG
>NW_024834906.1:0-1270 GCF_019175285.1 Sceloporus undulatus
TAATAAGCTTTATTTATCCCTTTTGTATGATGTCAGTGCTAATAAAAATTACCTACTGTCTGTTCTACTGGTATTGTTGGAATTTCTCACAGTGTTAGTGCCAGAAGAATATGATTTTAGCAACAGTATGTTGTACACTTCACGGGAATCTGAGAGCTGCCCAAATCTGTATATTGTCAAATACTCTGTGCTATTTATTAAGAGACAGCTCTAGTGGGAATGAATCCTAAACAAAATAAAGCTGATTTGGACAGATTTCGGAAATATCCCAATTGAACTGAGGCTCCCTATGATCAGGAGAGTACAGTACTAGAATCTGATACATATTGAACATCATGCCACCCTACATTCATACACCCAAACACCCACACACAAACCTGTGTCCAGATATCCATGTGGGATTTTATGTGTGTTTAAAACTGGTTTTCATACAAAATAAATAAACAAATAAATAAATAAATACACACACACACACACAATTTTACACAAAAAATTATGTGGGTTTTTGCAAATGTATTTGCGTGAAACATACATTTTGTGCAAAAAACTGTTTTCAGGAACCCATATTTTTAGAAGAAAATTGGTGTTTGTCATGGACCCTTAAAAATTTCTGGAAACAGTGGGTTTTTGTATACAAAAATCACAGGTTTTTTAAACCGCTGAACTGTATTTTTTTACATATCCTCCCCACACTATTTGCAGAAACACATTGGAGGGGCATAATCATGGTTTTGTGTGAAGCCCAGTTATTTTGCACACCGCAAACACGCAAGATTCTGGACACTGTTTTTTTTTTTGTGGTAAAAAAACCACGTTTTTCAATACAAAAAACAGCTTTCAAGAAAAAAAGCCACTGTGTCCATTGTGCGTATGTGTGTAAAATTGCCAAGGGTTGTGCAAAAAATAGCAGTTTTGCACAAAAATCTTATAGATATCCGGAAATAGTGATTTTTGCATAAAAATTGTATTTATTTTTTTTTAAAAAAAAATAAAAACACAATTTACACACACAAATGTATGTTTCTACTCAGATTAATTTCCAGAAATATTTTGGGATCTACAAATACTGGGTGAAAACTGCACAAAATTCTTACCTCCATATTATTCTTCTCAACCACATTCCCTGTGTCTTTCAGCCAACAAGTGATTAACAGTGAATATTCTTTTCTTACCATTTCACGTCCTTCCCCCTTTGCTAGAAGATATTCCATTTCCATAATTTCTATATGTTGGTAGTGAATACGTCAAGGCATAGGAATCACACTCTTTA
>NW_024834907.1:0-1270 GCF_019175285.1 Sceloporus undulatus
TGTAGTTGCAGCAAAATGATAACATTGCTCTCATATAATAGTTCTGCCTCTCCCATGAAATCTTTCTTTGGTTGCCAAATTTCTAGCAGAAACATAATACTTCAGCTGAGCATTTTGAAATATGACTTAGGCATCCATAGAAAAGGGGGCAGGATTAAACACTGACCAGAATGGAAAGTGCAGTCAAGAAATAAGAAGATTAGGAATGGGAAGGGCAGTTATGAAAGAATTGGAAAAAATACTGAAGAGCAAAGACATACAACTGAGCACTAAGATCAGAATCATTCAGGCTTTTGTATTCCCAATTATCATGTATGGATGTGAGAGATGAATAGTGAAGGAACCAGACAGAAAGAATCAACTCATTTGAAATGTGGTGCTGGAGAAGAGTACTTAGGATACTATGGACAGCCAAAAAGACAAACAAATGGGTTCTTGAATAAATCAGGCCAGGGCTCTCCTTGGAAGCAAAGATGATTAAGTTGAAACCATCATACTTTGGCCACATAATGAGAAGGCACAGATCACTAGAAAAAACAATAATGTTATGAAACGTAGAGGGTAGAAGAAAGCGAGGAAGACCACAAACCAGATGGATAGGCTCAATCAGGGGGGTTGTGGGCAAGGGTGTGCAGGATCTGGGCAAGGCAGTGGAGGATAGGGATTCTTGGAGATGTCTCATCCATGGGGTCGCCATGAGTTGGAACCGACTCAAGGGCAGTTAACAACAACAAAAGGTTGTCCAGGGAATGCAAACACAGCAGATGTAAGTGTTCCAGAGGTGAGCAATTTTCTATGTCTCATTCTCTAAAATGCTACATATCTGAGGACTGCAGGAAAATTTTTGTGTGATTCTTATTAGGGACATGATTTCATTTTGCCCCCACCCTATAGCTATGATTCAGGAAAGGAATGGCCACCGTGACCTGTATCAGCACAGCAGTAGAGAGAGAAAATAGAAGGAACTGAAAGAGTTTAAAACCTTGTTTTAACTTCCCCTCCCACAAATAAATAAATAGAAA
This sequence comes from Sceloporus undulatus, assembly GCF_019175285.1. NCBI lineage: Eukaryota > Metazoa > Chordata > Lepidosauria > Squamata > Phrynosomatidae > Sceloporus > Sceloporus undulatus. The sequence goes on from NW_024834907.1 coordinate 1,023, forward strand.
GGGAAAGGGAAAAAATGGCAAAGGGGGAGGGAAGGAAGGAAGGAAGGAAGGAAGGAAGGAAGGAAGGAAGGAAGGAAGGAAAAGAGTGATATATTCCAAGTATATATAATTTGACATTATAAACTTACTTAATAACACCATCATGATTGCTGGAACAAATTGACTTTGTATTTTCCTGGAAAATACATTTAATTGGGAATAAGGACAGTTGTTATACAAAAGAATGATTATTTTTGAAAAGACAGACA
>NW_024834908.1:0-1270 GCF_019175285.1 Sceloporus undulatus
CACAATTCAAAAAGGATGTTGAGAAACTGGAGCGTGTCCAAAGGAGGACAACTGAAATGGTGAAGGGCCTGGAAACCATGTCCTATGAGGAATGTCTTAGGGAGCTGGGGATGTTTAGCCTGGAGAAGAGAAGGCTAAGAGGTGATATGATAGCCCTGCTTAAATATTTGAAGGATGTCATATTGAGGAGGGAACAAGCTTGTTTTCTGCTGCTCCAGAGAATAGGACCTGGAACGATGGATGCAAGCTACAGGAAATGAGATTCCACCTCAACATTAAGAAGAACTTCCTAACAGTAAGGCTGTTTGACAGTGGAACAAACTCCTTCGGAGTGTAGTGGAGTCTCCTTCCTTGGAGGTCTTTAAGCAGAGGTTGGATGGCCATCTGTCGGGGATGCTTTGATTTGGATTTCCTGCATGGCAGAATGGGGTTGGACTGGATGGCCCTTGTGGTCTCTTCCAACTCTACGATTCTATGATTCTTCCACCTCCATCATTCTATGGCCTTTGTTGTGGTGGCAATGACAGCAAAGAAGTTTCTGCCACCATTGCATATGTATAGAATTTCTTAGAAGAGCTATTTTAAGTTGTTAAAAGTCTATTATACTGCAGACTAGTAAAAACTGACTTCCACCACTGCAACATTTTTACTAGATGAAATGTGAGGTCAACCCTATGCATACATGGCCATGGAAACCTACTGGGTGATCTTGGGCAAGTCACATACTCTCAGTCCCAGAAAAACCTGTGATAGGTTTAACTTAGGGTCATCATAAGCTGGAAACAACTTGAAGGCACCCAACAACAACAATAAATATCAATAATGATTCCTGATTCTAATGCCTCCTTTTGTTTCCTTTGTATTGAAACCAAATGAATTAAGGTTTGTCATTGATTCCACACACACACCCATCATTTTCTAATTTGTTCTCTTTCATGTAATAAAACATTTTAAAATGCAAATTATAAGGTTCTACTTTTTCTTTCCATCTATTACTAGAGAAGCTGGCAGTGTTCAGAGTGATATCTATCATCAGCATATGCATGATTATGTGTCTATCCATTTTTGATGCAGTCTCTACCACCTGCTCTTATAAGCCTTCCTTATCGTGCCCAAGAGACTTATGATCTAAGCTGCAGAAATGTGAACCTCATTAAAGTGTGAAAAGAGGCATTTACCTGATCCCTTTCAGTGTTTTGTGGTGTGTGTGTGTGTGTGTGTCCCCAATTGTTTTAAAAATATTGTGCACTTTCTAAATTTGTTCTCCCTG
>NW_024834909.1:0-1270 GCF_019175285.1 Sceloporus undulatus
TTATTATTATTATTATTATTATTATTATTATTATTATTATTATTATTGAGTAACATTTAGCAAGTATGCAGTTTAGGTAGAATAGTTCCAAAGCTGGTATGGTTACAATAATATAACAATTGCAGGTATTTCCAACTTTCCTCTTTACAATATCGAATACACTTTCTCCCCCAGTCTGTATCCTTCTCTCAACAAAATTCCCTTCAACTCCTTTTAACTCTCTTAAACTCCCTCTCAACTCCCCCTCAACTGCTACTCAACTAACACTCACTTGAACTGAACTCAACTGGACTGAACCTAACTTAACTCATCTGCCTGAACTGCCTCACAGTCACTCACTCCTCACTTTTAAAATCTATTCCTTCCTTGACAGTCCCTCCCTCACAGTAAAGCCTTTGACAAGGTCCCCATCATATTCTGGCAGACAAGCTGGTAAAATGTGGGCTAGACAATGTGACTGTTAGGTGGATTTGTAATTGGTTGACCGGTTGAACCCAAAGGGTGCTCAGCAATGGCTCCTTTTCATCCTGGAGAGATGTGACCAGTGGGGTCCCACAAGGCTCTGTTCTCGGGCCAGTTCTATTCAACATCTTTATCAATGACTTGGAGGACAAAATTGGGGGAATACTTATCAAATTTGCAGATGACACCAAATTAGGAGGAATAGCTAATACCCTGAGGACAGGATCAAAATTCAAAATAACCTGAATAGACCAGAAAGCTGGGCCAAAGCTAACAAAGGCGTGGTACAGACCATGCAAATGCACTGTACTGGCACTGATTTTAGGGGTAGGGACTGCGCAGCAACCACACGGTCCCTAACCCTAGCACGGTGTGGCACCGTAACAATTCAGCCAGGTGTCTCCCATCCTATATCTGTGCATTTCATTTTTCTGCCCTAAGTGCCGTACCTTACATTTCTCCATGTTGAATTTCATTTTGTTAGCTTTGACCGAGCTTTCTGGTCTATTCAGGCTATTTTGAATTTTGATCCTGTCCTCTGGGGTATTTGCTACTCCTTCTAATTTGGTGTCATCTGCAAATTTGATAAATATGCTCCCAATTCTGTCATCCAAGTCATTGATAAAGATGTTGAATAGAACTGGCCCGAGAACAGAGCCTTGTGGGACCCCACTGGTCACTTCTCTCCAGGATGAAAAGGAGCCATTGTTGAGCACCCTTTGGCTTCGGCCAGTGAACCAATTACAAATCCATGTAACAGTTATCTTGTCTAGCCCACCTTTTACAAGCTTGTTTGCAAGAATGTCAT
>NW_024834910.1:0-1270 GCF_019175285.1 Sceloporus undulatus
CAGGATAGTTGAAGTCGCCCATCACTACTACATCTCTCTTTTCTGACTATGTGGTCATCTGTTCTAGAAAGATATCATCCAATTCCTCAGTCTGACTTGGGGGTCTGTAGTAGACTCCCACCGTAACATCCTTGTTGTTTCCCTCCCCTTTGATTCTTATCCAGATGCTCTCCACCTGGCTTCCATGATTGATGTCCTGGATCTCTTCACTGGTGTAAATATCTCTGACATATAGTGCTATTCCTTCTCCTTTCCTGTTTGGCCTATTTCTCTTTAAAAGGTTATATCCCTGTATTTCGACATTCCAATCATGAGACTCATTCCACCAGGTTTTAGTGAGGCCTATTATATCATATTTGCTTTGTTGTACTAGGAGTTCGAGTTCATCTTGCTTATTTCTCATGCTCTGTGCATTAGTGTAGAGACATCGCAGACCACGGGTCCCATTTACTTGCTGCTTGTGCAAGTTTTTTTGCCTCCCACTGCTGGGTCCTTGCACTTTTTTTCTTGTTTCCTCTATGTCTTTTTGACTATTTTCTCCAGCCCTTTCGCCTTCCTTTATATTGTCTCCCTTCCCCTTGGAACTCAGTTTAAAGCCCTCCTGATCAAGTTCTTGAGACTGTTGGCAAAAACATTTCTTCCAACTGGCGTGAGATGCAACCCATCCGTTGCAAGAAATCCCTCCTCATGGAACTGCAGCCCATGATCGAAGAATCCAAATCCTTCTCAGCGGCACCATCTGTGAAGCCAGTTGTTCACATCCGCTATTTTCCTCTCCCTTCCTGGACCAGGCCCTTCAACTGGCAGAAGAGACGAGATGACAACCTGTACATCCATTCCTTTCAGCTTCCTACCAAGCGCCTCGTAATCCCTTTTGATGTTCTGCAGGCTGTATCTTGCAGTATCATTGGTTCCCACGTGGACCAAAAGGAAGGGGTAATGGTCAGTAGGCTTGACCAGTCTTATCAGCCTCTCTGTCACATCACGGATCTTTGCCCCTGGAAGACAACACACCTCTCGAGACATCTTGTCAGGCCTACAAATCACTGCTTCTGTACCCCTCAGCAAGGAGTCCCCCACTACGACCACATGCCTCCTATGAGGTTTAGCAGTGGCTGTTCCCTTGGGAGGGACTCTCAGGCTTGCCCGCTCTGTCCCTGAAGTCTGTCCATGCTGCTCTTCTTCATCCTCCTTGATAAAGGAAAGAGCTTCGAATCGATTCTCTAGCTGCAAGCTCCCCGAACAATCCCTTCTTGGCCTACTTCTCTGT
>NW_024834911.1:0-1270 GCF_019175285.1 Sceloporus undulatus
AGATGGAGGTCGGTCGGAAAGAAGGAGATAGAAAATAAAAATAGCAACAATAATAAGACAAAAATAAAAGCTGTATTGCATCAAAACCAACCTTACAAGGAAAATGAACTAGTCGGGTCAGCGTTTTCAAGGCCACTCAACACGTGGAGACAGGAAGCAGGAAATTGAACTTGGTGGAAAAAATAACAAGCCTAGAGAGTCACAAAGAACAACGAAGAGTCTGAAAGACAGACCTTCATAATATCTTAAACTGCACCACATCGACTCTTGGTATTCAAAAGGGGGGGAAATTTGAATAAATCACAGAAATAAGGTTTAAGAAAGCAGTGGGAGGAAAATAGTGGGCCACTCGGAGATCAGCAAGGTTGTAATACTGAGCTTGTTTAAAATCGTTCTGTTGCGTACTAACATAAAAATGGGGGGGGGGGATATCAGGTTAGATAGTATATAATACAGGTTATATATAACAAGCCTGGGCTCAAAATAACTATAATCTTACTGAATTTTCCTCCATAATGATTTATAGCATAAAGCCAAAGCAATTATTATTTATGGGAACAAGGTTCATTTGAGACAAAGGTAAAGAATTGTAGATTTACATATATTTCGAATATTTGGTTTAAGCTTAACGGAAACTGTGTAATCGTTGGGTGGTAAATATAATTTATGGGGGGGAAGGAAAAGGTTGAGAAGTGTATTAAAAATGTCAATAACTACAAGACTACAAGCAACTAAAATCCAACAACAACAGCAACCGCCAAGGAGGCCCTCATTTGACCAACCCAAAACTGCAGATACACATATGCTCCTACTTGAAGAGATACGTCAAATGAGACAAGAGATGTCAAGGAACAAAGAGGAACTAAGACAAGATATGGAAAGGATGAAAAATAGGAAATAAGAACAGATATATAAGAAGTATCACATTCACTAATCACACTTACCACAGACATGAAACAAGTGAAAAACAAAGTAAAAGATTTAGAGAAAAAGAATCAAGAACTGGAAGAAAGGCTTAAAGAAGAGACTGAAAAAAGAAATGAACTTGTAGAGGAAAAAATGATACAAGAGCAGAAAATGAGAGATAGGTGTCTGAAAATAAGAGGACTGCCAGAACAGGAAAATGAAAACCTTTATGATTATGTGTCAACAATGGTATCGGAATTCATCGGAAGAGACAAAGAACTTATGGAATTAGAAATCGATAAGACCTTTCGGATTATGTCGTGGATAGCAAGACAAAAGAAACTTCCTCGCGACATTGTGATTT
>NW_024834912.1:0-1270 GCF_019175285.1 Sceloporus undulatus
CTTTCTTGTCCTTCCTGGAGGACAGCACAGCCCCTGCCTCCTCCCCCTTCGGCCTGAGAAGGGAAAAAACATCAACAAAATAACCCCATAGGATCTTCCTCCGGATTCTGTTGGGAAGGTGGATGCCCGGAGGGTTTTCACCCCTAGAAAACTTGGGGAAACTGGCCGCCTGCTGGTCAACCCAAACCCCCTGTAAAGGAAATGCTGGCTTGATCATGGGGAGCAAGTGTGCATGGATGCATCTGTCTCCTTTCTCCATTCCCTGATTTCGCCTGGAGGGGGGGGGATTCGGAGGGGAGCGGGGGGGGGGGCAACTCAAGGTGCCACCACCACTACCACTGAGCTCTGAGACTGGAGGAGCTTTCTCCAGTGGGTGGAGAAAGGAGACGGTTATTCATCACAAGCAAACATATCCATTCTCTTCCCACTGAGCCGCACTTCATCTCACCCCACCCCTTGGATGTTTTGAGGAAATGTAGTGCCACCGCATTTAGGGTGTCATCCAGTTTGACCAGTGCAACCAACACCCCCTGCATGCCCCCAATGATGCCCCTGAATTCAGGGATTTACAAAATGAAATGTTTCTGTATCTGCCTGTGTGTTTCTACCAGCTCAGAAGCAGTAAAGATGTGTTCTGCCACATAATCATCATAGCTACTGTTTCCAGGATACAGATTAAGATAAATGTGAGAGAAAGATCTTAATGCTTAACTAGTGCAATATCGCTAACGCACTTTAGTACTTTGATGATAATTCCTGCATAATAATTTTTAAAGGTTCAGTGGAAATTGGCGAAAATCAGTTTCTGAGATCAGACCCATGTTGAATGGAAGGTGAAAGGGAAGGAAGAGGAGGGAGGGGAAAAGATGGACGCAAGCCCATGAATATGGAGGTAGAAATTTTTTTCCAATGTCTCAATACTCCCTGAGTGTTTTTTTTAAAAAAAAATCTGTCTAGAGGCACCCAGTATGTAGTAGTTTTCTGCCTATAATTAACAAGGACTGGGGTTATAACCAACCATGCTCTACAGAAGAATACATTTCAGCAATGGCTGCAGTCTCTTTCAGCAAGATGACCAGAAGTTATCTTAATAAATGCCAGAAGTCAAGTGGGGGAACAGAGTGAAGATAAGAATTGTGCAAATTCTTTGATACCACACCATATGACATCATGGTGGGTGTGAAAGAGAACAGGAATTGCACATTTGCACCTGAAACATACATAAAAAGGAAAGTGACTATAGTACATTTAAATATAATTTTCATTCTTC
>NW_024834913.1:0-1270 GCF_019175285.1 Sceloporus undulatus
TCATCGTTCTTGACCAACAGCCACGCTAGGTGAGGTGGACAACTTTAGGAGGAGCAAAGCTTCTTCAACATGCTTTACCTAAGATTTCCCCCCCCCCTCTCTTTTTACTCATGTGACTTAGCAAGAGAACAGTTTTCTTGGGCCTGGGAACCAATGAAGAATATTCTACTCCCTTTAGGCCTAATGAAGAGCATTTTCATGGCAATAAATAAGCCAATATCTTAATAATTATAAATAATTATAATCTTAATTAAGTATCTTAATAATTAAAAAAAGACAAGAAAAACTGTCATCAGCATGGTCTTTCAGATACAATGGAAACTCCAAAACCTAAGACATTTTGTGAGGAAGATTTGAGGCCAGAAACATTCTTGCCTACCTCACCCAGAGTTCTAGGTTCTGCTTGCTGATCTGCATGTTATTATTATTATTATTAACCTTTATTTATAAAGCGCTATAAATTTACACAGCGCTGTACATACAATCTTTTTAATGGGACGGTTCCCTGCCCTCAGGCTTACAATCTAAAAAGACACGACACAAAAGGAGAAGGGAAAGGTGGTGGGGAAGGGGCCTCTCTAGTAGGATAATACATATAAAATACATAGCAATACAGGAAATGATTCAATAAAACAGACAACAAAGAAACATCAAATAGCAAGTGACAGTTATGCAATGCCTGGGAACGCTTCTCTGAACAGGATGGTCTTCAGCTCCTTTTTGAAGCTGGTTAAAGAAGTGATGGCTCTTGCTCGCGGGCGAATAAGGCTCCAGGAGTGAGGGGCAGTGAGTGAGAAGGGTCGAATCCTAGATGGGGCAGAGGAAATCCTGGGCAGGGACAGCAGACCTTGACTACCAGAATGGAGGGCCCTAGTGGGAAGGTGAGGAGAAATAAGGTCTGATAAGTAAGGAGGGGCCAGCCCATGGAGGGCTTTAAACGTTGACAGCAGGAGCTTATGCTGAATGCGGAAAGGAAGGGGGAGCCAGTGAAGGGATGCCATCACAGGAGAGATATGGTCAGAGCGGTGGGCGGATGTGATAATGCGTGCAGCTGAATGCTGGACAGAAATTAGAGGACGGAGGTGAGAAAGAGGAAGCCCAGCCAGGAGGATGTTATAGTAATCAAGTCGTGAGACCACTAGGGCATGGACCAGGATCTTGGCAGTAGAGGTGGAGAGATATGGTCGGATTTTGGCAGTGTTGTACAAAAAGAATCTACAAGCCTTGGCTGTGGTCTGGATCTGAGGGATACACAACAGAGAAGAATCAA
>NW_024834914.1:0-1270 GCF_019175285.1 Sceloporus undulatus
ACATTTGTGTACCCCAAAAGGTCCGTGTTGTATCAATGAGCCTCGAGTAAATGGTGGGAAGTGCTGCTCATGTTTGACTTTTTAAAAAGTGTTGTGGGATTTGCACATTGTCCTGCAGTGTGGGGAGGTAAACCTTAATGCTGAGTCTAGCTTCTCCCTCATGCTTCACCCATTGGGTTTCTGATCTATAAGGGCCCGAACAGACAGACCAAAATAAAGTTACTTCGGGTCACTTGGAGGCATGCTGTTTAAATGCTTCATGCATCCTAAGAGTGTTTTTCAAACTTAAAGCAAACAGCCAGACACTTCCCATTTTGGACAGGGCGAAATGTCACATTTTTTGACATGGATGGATACCATGTCTACCAAGTCGCAAGACAGGGATCATTTATGCCACCTTTGGTGGCGTTGGGCCATTCTCCTTCAATCTATCTCACAATGTGTGGGAATAATGTGGGGACAAGAAAAGCCAAGGACTCCATTTTAAGCTCCATACAGAACCCTGAACAAACCTGGCCGAGAAAACCCCCCACGACAGGTTTGCGTTAAGAGTTGCCACAAGTCAGAAATGGCTTTAAGGCACACAACAACAAAAATAATTTACTGTATACACTCACGTATAAGTCTAGAAACTTTAGTCAAAAAATCAACCCCAAAAATCTGGGTCGTCTTATCTATGGGTCAGTGTAAGTCCCGTACCTTAACTCTTTATCAAAATAGGAACCATTCCCTTCTCTCAGTTGAGTGGCAAAAAGCGAAATCTTAGTCCATCCAGGGAGAACCTAAAAGAAGCGCCTACTCTCTCCAATGTGTCATTGCTTCTGGCCTTTTGGAATGGCTGGGTGGGCAAACAGTGGTGTGATTTGGCATCATTTTCCTTTCCTTCATCCTTTACATCCTGTCACATACCCCTAAGTTTACCCTCGACTTAGAATCATAGAAGAGTTTGAAAAGACCCCAGGGGCCATCCAGTCCAACCCCATTCTGCCATGCAGGAATACACAGTCAAAGCACTCCTTACAGATGGCCATTCAGCCTCTGTTTAAAGACCTCCAAAGGAGGAGACTCCACCACTTTCCAAGGGAGCGTGTCTCAATGTCAAACAGCTCTTACTGTCAGGAAGTTCTTGCTAACGTTGAGGTGAAACAGGAGGCTGTGGAAATGATGTTTAGGTGGAATAGGAGGCAGTCTGGTCATCCTGTGTGTATGTGTGCATATACAGTGTGTGTGTGTGTGTGTGTGTGTGTGTGTGTGCGTGTATAAAATAGAA
>NW_024834915.1:0-1270 GCF_019175285.1 Sceloporus undulatus
TCCAGCTTTTTCGTATCCCGAAAATTTCGTAACCCGATCATTTCGTATCCCGAGGCACCAGTGTATTGGGCTTGAACAGACAGGCCAAAATAAAGCTGCTTCAGGTCACTTTGGAGGTATGCTATTTAAGTGATACAGGCATCCTAAGAGGCCAGAAGCCACACCAAAGCCATGCTTCAATCCTAAGGACTGGAGTGCAGCTTTGGCGCAGCTTCTGGCCTCTTAAGATGCATGTGTCATTTAAATAGCATATCTCCAAAGTGACCCAAAGCAGCTTTATTTTGACCTGTCTGTTTGGGCCCTTAGAGATTTCTGGCTTGATCTGTTCTAGAACCCATTTGTTTGTCTTATGAACTTATTTACCCTCACCCAGCCCATTATTGATAACAGGCACTGGTTTAGAACTGAAACAACTTGCTTGGATTGAGGTGGAAAGGAACAATTGCTATCAGTAAACTAATAACATTAGAACCCAAAACTCTGGACAACCTCCCACAGAGCTTTCATGTGAATGTTAAATAATATGGTGGACAAAACAGAACTCTGACAGACTCCATAATAAACTGGAAAAGAGTCCCCAAGTACTTGTTAGAGAAAAAGATCTTTGGGATGGGTGATGTCTCGTGCTGCCAGTGGTTTGAACTGGTACCAACTGGAACAGATGCAGTCTTCTCTGGAACTCAGGAACAAAGTAACTTCAATACAGATTTTCACTCAAATGAGGGTTTATTGACTTTGTTGCTATTTACACTTTACAGCACGCTACTATACATCTATTCTCTTTCAGAGTCTATGCTAGAAGCTTGAATGTGACATCAGTCTTTGTTCTCTCAAAGAATCAACTTTCCCACCAAGTGGACACATCTCTTTCCCATGAAGTCACCATGCTACACAAGAGCATAACAATAATACATTTGTTTATATTATGTCTCAGCACATGTCCTTGAACACTTGTAATGAAAGTATGTATCAGATTAAGTGGAGTATAATGCTCCCATAGAATAATAGCCAAAAAATAGTGTATCTGTTGGTAATTTTCTCCCAGTGTCATATATTTATTAGTAAATAAGTAACATGACTGGAAAACCTTGTAGAATAAAGTCACTTCTCATTCAGAAATAGATTCTCAGATTTATTGGTAATAAGTAGCTTACCAAACAAACTATTCATAGGTTCTGCTTTGATAAACAATACAAATTTTATCTTTGGATTTAGTGTTCCTGTCACCCTGCATATCCAGGAAGTTCTGGCCATTCATTTAGTAACCTTT
>NW_024834916.1:0-1270 GCF_019175285.1 Sceloporus undulatus
TTTCTTACGAAGAGAACAGTTTGGACAAAATTTTTGTGGATAAAGAGAGTAAACATCTTCCAAAATATTATAAGATCTTGAAAGAGAGAGATTTGGATGATGAAATTGTTAAACTTTCCATGGTAAAATGGTCACAGGATTTGCAGAAAGCCATCAACAAGATCACTGGGAAACACCTTGGAAAGAGACAAGGAAATTTACCTTGTGTCCAAATTACAAGGAGAACTATGCCAAAATGTTACATAGATGGTCTATGACCCCTCTCAAAATGAACAAAATGTATAATACTGCTAACATTAAACATTGGAAATGTGGGAAACAGGGTGGCACTTTCTTCCTCCTTTGGTGGAAATGTGACAAAGACAAGGGATTTTGGAGTCACATTCATAATTTAATGACAAATATACTCCTGGCAGATATTCCTTTAGATCCTTGTATTTTTCTCTTAAACATGACATGTATATTGGAGGATGTCTAGGCTAAGAAACTGTCACGTCTAATTCTCTACATGGAAACGCTGGCTAGGATTCTCTATGCTCAATATTGGAAAAACAGTGTGGTACCAACTGAAGAGGAATGGTTAATTAAGTTGTGGGAAGCTAAGAGATTGGATATTTGGACAGAAAGACTGAGAAATAAAGGCATAAATGTTGTAATTAAGGATTGGAAATACTTAGATAGATACTGTGGACTTAAGGTATTATAACCTCTGCTGCTTAACTTTGTCTAATTTGCCCAACTCTCCTTGTTTTAACTTTTTTTGCATAACATAAATATATTTGTGATATTCATATATTTTCACAAAAGCTGATGATTTAATACCAATTTGGAGGAATATAAATGGTGTTATAAAAGTGGGGTACCATTTGTTATCTTGGAAGTGTATGAAACTAATGTGGATTTTCATATAATCATTTGTGTATTGTGTTTTGTTGTTGTTGTTGTTTTGTCTTGTATGTTTTGCATTATGTCTTCTTTATATGTTTTCTTAATTAAATGAATTTTAAAAAAAACAGGACAGAGTGGGAGAGAGTTTTGAATTATGACATGTAATTTAAAAAGAAAGATGCAAATCTCTCCTCATCTCCTTCCTGAGATCTCAAAATGAGATTTTTAATAGGTTTACTATCCAGACTAGTTTAGAACACTTCAGTCAAGTCTAAAGATGGAGAAGCTGATGATGGCCCAAAGATCTCTGCTCCAAAGCTTTTCTCCATGACTTGTTTTTATCCAAAGGAAATGGCGACCAGGGAAATGACTTCAGGGCAGA
>NW_024834917.1:0-1270 GCF_019175285.1 Sceloporus undulatus
CATTTATGTGATTCTCTCTGAATTAATAGGAGTCTATATTTCCAGCACTTTCAGTGAACTCTTTTAAAACGTTGTCTAATAGTTTATCTCCGGCAGCAACATCCTAGATCCATCTTCCGTTCTACCTTTCTATTGACACGGTTCTTCCATTTTATTTTTCAGACTCACCTCCATCCTTCAACAGAATGCCACTTTGTGGAACCTCTTGTGCCATCCCATCCTGTGAATCCGTCCCAGTTGTGGGCTTTGGCAACAGTGGCTTCGGCAGAGGCACTGGTTCTGGGTTTGGCTATGGGTACGGCTTGGGCTTTGGTGGCGGTGTCTCTGCCGAGAATCTGGGGGTGCTCTCTGGAGTGGTACCATCTTGCATCAACCAGCTCCCACCAAGTGAATGCTACATCCAGCCACCTGCTTGCGTTGTGACCCTCCCAGGGCCCATCCTCTCCGCCACCTGTGAGCCTGTTGCCGTCGGAGGGCATGCCCCATGCGCTGGTGGTGGATTCGGCGGTGGACTCGGCAGCTTTGGTGGATTCGGCAGTGGACTCGGCGGTGGACTCGGCGGTGGGCGTCTTGGCAGCCGTTATGGATCCCTGGGAGGAACAGGCTTCAGCTGCAGACCTTGCAACTAAATGCTCATGGACTTTTGACCCAGGAAAAGGAATAATGGAACAACGCACAGCGGAAAACTCAGGCCTTGGTTGAGCCATGCTGAGCATCCCCTTCTCAATTGACATCCATAAGAGCTAGGACATTGCTTGGCATCACTAGGATTCAGGCCCACCTCTCTCTTTCACAACTGCCCCCCCCCCAGTCTGCGTTTCTCTGTGTCCCTGCTATTAATTTGCCTATGGCCCTTCTGCTGAGCAAAACGGTGCTGGATGAGTAAACTGGAGGTGATGCAAAGAAGAAACAGAAACATATTGTTTTAACCTAGTTCTGCTTCACCTTTTGCCAAAGCAATAATAGTATTCGTAATCATCCACATGACAGAGAAACCTTTCATTTGCCAGTCCTTTTCTGAACTCTTGCTTACTCTTTTGGATTGACCAACCTCCAGCCTTTAATAAAACTGACTCTGCATGCTAACATGGGTTTCCTGGTTTTGTTTTAATGTAAGCTTGTATGGATCATCCTGTGGGTTGGAGCGAGGGAGGAGCAGGCCTACCATTGGGAAGAATGGGGCAACTTCCTTTGGGCCACAGATGTTGGGAGGTGAAATATGGGAGCCCTGGACTGTTCCTCCAGAGTCCCCAGCTTCTCCTGGAGCACA
>NW_024834918.1:0-1270 GCF_019175285.1 Sceloporus undulatus
GAGGATGAGACATTTCCAAGACCCTTTGTTTTCCATTGCTCTACTTAGACGGGATACAGACGGGCAGGGGAGGACGTCTTGGAGGTGTATTCAGCTGAATGCGGAGCCTCCAGACGGCCCGCCCCGGGGGCGTGCTTCAGGTGTTGGAGCTTCCACACGGGGGGCAGTGAAGACGCCTCACCTGGGTCCGTTTCGGACCCGGAGCTTCCATACCGCCGCCTCGGAGGATGCTGCAAAAAGATAGGCAGCTTCCGCACGGGCGGCCCAAACTGCGGCTTTTTTTTTCTTTTGCCGCATGAGAGGTGCGCAGCTGCGGCAGTCAGCCAGCAGCCGGCAAGTTCCCTTTTGCCGGCTGCGAAGTGCGCATGTGCACCGTTAAAGGGCCCAGGTCCCTTTAAACTTTTTTCCCCGCCCTGCCCAAGAACAAAGGTGGCCTCCTGCCAGCTGGTGATCACCTGGTCTTGGCATCCTTGCCCGCTTGCGCATTGCGAGTACCACCACTGGCATCATGGATGCCTCCTCTCCTTTGTTCCCTGTGGTCTTAATGAAGCTGCAATCCACAGCCACAGCTGTTGTCGCTGCCACTGCCGTCTTCCCCGCCTCCTCTGCCCCCTCCGCCTCCATTGCCGCTGCAATGGAGGTCCCATCATCCATCACCATGACAGCTGTAGACTTGGATGACAGCAGCAGTGATGATGATGATGGCACAGAACAGCGAACGGCAGCGGCTGCCATAGCGCTTCATATGGCTACTGTTGGCGGTGCCATGGCCCTGGCCAGAGTGGCACGTCTCCGCAGATGCTGGCAGGTCCCTGCATCGCAAGACTTGTGGGACAACTTTGTCTCAACCATATGGTCTGACGAGCAATGGAGGCATTTCTTCCGAATGCCCCGTGCCCTCTTCCACAGGCTAGTGGGCATCCTGCGCCCAGAACTGGAGAAGGCAGACACAGTGATGAGGAAAGCCATCCCAGTGGAGAAGAGAGTGGCCATTGGTGTCTTTGCACTGGCACACAAATCCAGCTATATTGTGACCGCAGCGCTGTTTGGGACTGGCGTTACCACCGTGGGGGAGATCGTGGTGGAGTTTGCCCTGGCCATGGAGAAACTGCTGCTGTCAAGGACCGTGTACCTGGGGAACCCACGCGAGGTAGGGACAGCCACACCACCTTCCCTTTAATCTTTGGCAGCCCTGTGGTATTCTGTGTCAAGTGTCACCCCCTCACTGTACATTTGCTGCTCTTGCTATGGTGCAGTTGCGCACGTGTAA
>NW_024834919.1:0-1270 GCF_019175285.1 Sceloporus undulatus
GGTTCAACTGGTTCAAGTAATTGGTGTGAACCAGCTCAAGTCCTTGTCTTCCAACATTTTAAGGAGTTCCATTTAGCAACTGTGACTAATATCTGTGAAAGGAAGGAAAGGGGGCACAGAAACTACTTTATCTCTCCAGTTTCTTTTCCTAGATGACCTTTGCTTAGCTCCATAGTAGATCCCAGGTGTCCCTCCTCTCTTAATGCTGATATGACTCTTCTCTGTCTTTGCCCTTCTTTATAGAAGAAGTTGAGACTCATCAGAGAATCAAAACTGAGGAGAAATCAAACAAATGTGCGAAATGCTTTGCTTTTATACCTTTAGAGGTATCCACTAGAGAGAAAGTGTAGAAATGTGAGCAGTTGAAAGTACGTTTTTGATGGTTTATACGTTTATTATTTGATAAGACTTAATTAAATTTTTTAAATAGGAAATATTTTTTTGGAGAGGCAGCCTTCATACATTTTGTTGTACAGTTGTCACTTCCTTTTTGCGGACTTATTATCCGCAGCCTCACTCCTCGTGGGAGGACAGCCGACCATTAATAAAACTGCGTGCTCCTGCATACGCCTCCCCTCCCATGCCATGGATGTGCAGCCCATTATTTTGTATGGGACTCGAATACACGAGAGTCATCATTTTCGTGAAGGGTCCGGAACAGATCCCCCACGAATTGGGAGGGGCTACTGTATTTTGTAAAGCTCTATTATAATCTTCATTTATTCTACTTCTGCTACAAAGTTCATGGTCTGAAAGTATCTTGTCCTTTACAGAAACATTCAATAAACCTCTGCCCTGTTTTGAGCATCCAGTATTCTTCATTGAGTATATAGACTCTGAAGGACAGTGTCAATTACGGAAGCATCAGTTTTAGCTTAAATGAGGTGTTGCTAGAATTCAACTGGTTGTGACTATGAGAAAGGATGCTGAAGATGAATTCCTGTCTCCTATCTAGCCCTATATGGACACACACAACATGCGCTGACTCCTGAGTCAAACTCTGATTTCCCTCCCTGTCCCCAGGATCTAAACCTGGGCTAGAAAGGATCAGCTTTTATTTGGGATCTTCTCCTGTAACCTGTGTTTTTCCTTGTCCTTTTTGCATGGAGCAGTAGGGGGGCTGTACATCAGGGCTTGGCATTGAGCTTCCAGTTTTCAGGGATCATTTTCAGAAGGGGATGATTGTGCCTCTTTTCCATTTGGGGAGGGGGAGGGCAACTCCAGTCAAGAGGAAAGGGCTCTGCACTAATATCCAGCTCATATGGAAGAG
>NW_024834920.1:0-1270 GCF_019175285.1 Sceloporus undulatus
GGAAGGGGCAAGAGGGCGGGAAAGGGGGAGGGAAAGAGGGGGAAGGGGGAAGAAAACAGAGGAGAAGAAAGAAAGAGGAGAAGAGGGAGGAAAGGGGGAAAGGGGGAAGAAAAAAGAGAAGAAGGGAGAAAAGAAGGAAAGGGAGAAGAGGGGGAGAAAGTGAGGAAGGAGGGAAAGGGGTAAGAAGAGGGGAGAAAGGAGGAGAAAGAGGAAAAGGGGAAGAAAGGGGGGAAGGAGGGAGAGAGGGGGAAGAAAGTGGAAAAGGGGGGAGCAAAGAAGGAGAAAGAGGGGGAAGGGGCTAAAAAGAGGGAGGAAGAGGGGGAAAGGATGGAAGGGGAGGAAGAAGAGAAAAGGGGGAAGAGGGGAGAAGCCCGAGCTAAGGCCCCCCGCCCTTCCTCCTTCTCTGCCTGGCTCTGCCCAGCCTTGGCTCCCGCTGTTTGACGGGCGACTCACCGGCCGCACGCGGAGGAAGCGGCGGCGTCGGGCCCCAGGCTCCGGCGGCCGCTCTCTCCAATGCTGAGCCGAGGAGGCTGGGGAGGAAGAAGGGCTCTGGGCCGAGGGCCAATGGGGAAGCAGCAGCAGCAGCAGCAGCAGCAGCAGCAGCCTCTCTCCTCCTCCTCCTTCTCTGCCCAGGGCAGGGAGAGCTGGGGCTGGTGTGCTGCCTGCCCTCCTCCCTCTCTGTGCCCGCTGCCTTCCTCTCCTCAGGCGGTGGGTCCAGGTGCGGAGCAGGGGTGCGCACAGCCCCCGCTCCCTTCCCTTCCCCCGGAGGCTGCTGCTGCTGCTGCTGCTGTGCGTCCAAGGCACCGGGCAGAGGGGGCTCCTCCTGGCCTCGGCTGGGATGCTGGACTAGAGCGGCCACCTGAGGGCTCCACCGGCCGCCTCTGGCCCTGGAATGGCCCCCTGGAGACCCGCCAGGCCTCTTGGGACACCCAGCCAAAGGGGGGCATTTCGCCTCAGGAGGGGAACACACCCTGGACTGGGCTGGAACTGGGGAAGCCTAACTCAAGTCGTTTCCGACCCAAGGCGACCCCAAGAGCCACTCTGGGCTGTAGTGGTTTAGAATAATAATAATAATCATAATAATATATTTGTTTGTTTGTTTCCCGCCTCTCCCTTTTGAGGATCGAGGCGAGTAACAGCAAAATCAAATACAATACAAAAGCAATAACAAAAACATTCCCTTATTCCCCCACCCTCCCTCCTACCGTTAGAAAATTATAACAATAAAATCCATATAAATAAAAACATGATCAATTAAAACAGATTAAGG
>NW_024834921.1:0-1270 GCF_019175285.1 Sceloporus undulatus
ATGTTCCTTTCAGCTAGATTCCTAAAATTATTTTCAAAAAGTGGCAATTCAGAATCAAGCTGGTGGTAAAACTGTCTCAACTCTATCCAGTATGAGTAGTAGTGTCTTTGGGGATTTTGCCACTTCTTATACTCAGTATCCTTGACATGGCAATGCCAGGGATGAAATCTCAGATCTTCTTCATACAAACCATGTCTCCTACCACTTAGTTCAGCCTTCACCCCACTGAGCTTGTCCATAATTGAAATAAATAACATTTAATACTGATACTTATTCAATGCTTTAAAAACAAGCACAAAATATACATATTATAAATAATATATATATTGCTTTTTTTATATTCCCTGTTATGAGAAACCTCAACTAATCCCAGCTGGTCATGTAAATTTTAAAGGGAAACATAGGCGGGGTACAAACCGCCGCTTTGCGGCGCTCCCCCGCCGCCGCCATTTGCTCCGCGCGGGAGCCGCAGCAGCCAAACCGCGCGGCTCCCGCGCGGAGCAAAAAAGAAGCTCCATTTCGGAGCTTCTTCTTGCGGCGCGTCTATGACGTCGCGAGGCGCCTGGCGCGGACTCGCGACGTCATAGGCGCCGCGACACGTCTGGACGCTATGCGTCCAGTACGTAAAGATGGCGGCGCCCATGTAGAAGGTGCGCCGCCATCTTGTACGTATAGGATACGTACTAGGGTTAGGGGGGTGTGGAAGCACCGCCCCTTCCTAACCCTAGTACGTATCCTATACGTACTAAATGGCGGTTTGTATCCCGCCACTGTATACATGTAAGCAGTACTTGTATCTGTTAAAGTGCTAAATACAAACACTGAACCAATTAGCTTGGCCCAATTCAATTAGTTTCAATATTGATTTCAATGAAACAGAAACAGCTAATTTTTTTTTGAATGAGGACTATTATCATTTAAGAATATATGGCTGTGGTATTAGAAGACATCCCCTGTCTATTACATCCCATTCAATGTAATAAGTGGCCTTTGATTCATGAAATCTAGTATCATAATAAATGCATTAGCCTTTCAGGAGCCATAAGACTCTTTGGTGTTTTTGATTCAGCAAATTAACACAGTCATCCATTGAGAAATGGGTCCTGTGTAACTGTTGGCTCACATTCTCAGTCTTTGAGATTGAGGAGAGATTGCATATCATAGTAGTGGTTAGTATTTGCCTCAAAATAGCAAACTAAATGTTAGGGAATTATTTGTTGCAGTGGGAGGGGAGGTGTTGCAAGAATTAACACCAGGACATGCAATTGGA
>NW_024834922.1:0-1270 GCF_019175285.1 Sceloporus undulatus
GCTTAACAGTTTTAAAAAATCACAAAATATTGTATAAACATATATATTCCTCAGAATTCTTCATCTGGGAAGATGTCAAACAATGCAAAGAAGATGAGAGAGGGAAAACTGATCAATATTCAAGATTGGCATGTAGTTACAGCGTTAAGATGGAAAATAGGAGGATGCTTTTGACATTGAAATTAAGCTCCACAATATACTGAAGTGGTTTCAGATTGGAGAGCCAGGCAAACTATGGTTGAGCCTCCATTTTTGAAAGTTATATATCAGCAGAACTTGGAAAGGTTACTTTCTTTGACCGTAGCTCCCAGCCTCCCTCACCACCCCTACCTATACTAACTGATGGGTTCTTGAAGTTGTCATCCAAAAGTTACTTTCCCAGCTTACACAGAACTTTCTTCACCCTTGCAGATGATTCTGAGAAGCTGCTCTATTATGTAGACTCTTCCCATTTTTAACAATCAGTCATGATTTGTATAATATGAATTCCCTGAAAGGGATTTTGCACTTTTTCCTTTGGTTAGCTTGGCAGCCTTTGCTTGTTGTTAACATCTCTGAACTATTCTTTAGCTGCTATTAACCAGGCAGTGTAAAAACAGTCAAGTAAGACAGTCAAGCTGAAAATGATTATCAACACTGAAAGAATGAAAACACTTGGGAAAGCTAATTTCCCCACTACTACCTCACTACAGGTGCTAATTAGCTGAGCAATGCTAGTGTAACTGTATTATTGCCAATTATTACTGTTGTGAATGGTCCTTGTGCTTCGTTTGCATACATTAAAGCTTTAACTGAATTGTTGCAGGCTGTACTTTTTACATTTCATTGACTTCCACCACGGTTTTTTCTCTCTCTACTCCCATGGGTCTAGATAATGTGTAAACTGAGGATAAGACATCATGCATAGGATCAAAGGCTAGAAAGGTTACTTTAACATCCCCAGAATCCCCTAGTGAATATGGTGGATGGTTTGCAATTGCATGCTCCTCACTGTTGATAAGATGGGGGGGCACTCTAATGATATTAAGGGATGGTCTAGGATATGGCATTGTGTTGTGGACCACACCAGATGATATCCTAAGAGGGGGTGACACTATTACTCTTCAAGCATCTGTTTTTTAGCAGAAACTGGCTGTGGCATTCACCTGTGTCCCATTAAAATGAGTCCGTGGGGAAGGGAGACAATATTAAGGAAGGAGAAAGGGATGGCGAAAATAGTCAAACAGACATAGAGGAAACAAGGCAAACAGTGCAAGGACCCAACAGTGGG
>NW_024834923.1:0-1270 GCF_019175285.1 Sceloporus undulatus
CCAAGAGACTGAGTGATTCTACTCTGATCAGGACTAAGTATAGGATTGGATACAGGCTACGATTTAGTCCTACTTGTGGCTAGAACAGTACATTCCCAAGCCAAGATGGCCAGGCAACAGTGTGGAAAATAGGCACTCTCCACATGGGCAAAGACACTCTGAGAATTGTGACTTCTCTGCATGCAGAAGGCTGCCATGGGAATTGGTTGTTCCTTTCCCATCAGCTCAATCCTCTGGTGCCCCTCCCTCGATCCTGGTAGGAGAGCTGGATACCATGGAAGGGGGGGCAACCAGAGAAGAGAGAGCTCCTTTCCTGCCCTGCTTCACTGGGGAACTCCCTGGGGGATGGAAGGCAACTGCTTTGGCCAATGGGAGAATGGGAGGCCACTAGGCCAGAAAGCCTGACCCAGCAGAACCCTCTATGCTCCAATGTTGCTCCGTGTGGAATCAGGCTAGGAAGCAAATGCTCACCTCTGCATTGGCCCAACGGAGGCATGTGTCACCTGCGTATGTCACCAGCAGGATGCTGTTCTCTGTGTCTTTGAGCGCTGCAGGGTTTCTTGCCAAGCCAATCCTAACCCTGGGCCCTTTTCTCAGGACCTTCATCTCAGCCTCCTTGTACACGGCTTTGGGGCCTCTCTTTCTGGAAGTGACCCAAGTGCAGGACCACCAGGACCCCTGCCCACCTGATGGACAACACAGAGGCCAACCGGAGGGAGCTGGGCTCCAAGAGAAGGAGGCTGCCAAGGTACAACAACTCTTTGGTGAGTCACTATCCTATTAGCTTCATCTTGGTCACTGCTGGGCCAATTTATGAAAGGAAGCAAATAAAGTACTGTCCGAGTTTGGCAGAGACAGTCCTGGTTAATCCTCTGTCATCCCAATATATCGAGGGCTTTTAAAATGTCCTGGTTTCTCTCTTCTCCTCCCACTTTCCCAATTCTTAAGCTCATTTCAATTTCTGCATAATGATTGCCAAGGAGTCTGCAGCCCATCAACTCAAAAGTGGGGTTTGGAGAAGAAAGAAGGGGGCAGGGACTTGCCCTTGCTAGGAGTCTGAGGCAAAAACAAACTGTTGTGCCCTTTCCCACTTGTGTGATCTTCATAAACAACTTTGTCCATCTTCACCACTTTCTGCTGTTGCTTTTTAAAAATGACATTCGCCTCTGAAATTTGGCAACAAATGGCTAAATGCACTATAATCTTTGGAGGCTAAATGTACTATAAGTGTCAGGATAGTCAGTATTCTAATCTATCATTAATATCCCAG
>NW_024834924.1:0-1270 GCF_019175285.1 Sceloporus undulatus
GCCCGATTTCGATATTCATCCGTCCATGACGTTCCAGAGTCGTACCATTTGTCTTGCAGCCGGACATTCACCCTCATCGGTCCCTCACTCGCTGGAGGCTCACGGATAGGATGGGAAACGGACATTCACCCTCGTTGGTCCCTGACTCTCCTGGGTCATACTAATTGGATAGCTGCTTGATTTCGATATTCCTCCGTCCATGACGTTCCAGATTCGTACCAATTTACTTGCAGCCTAACATTCACCCTCAACGGTCCCTGACTCTCTGGAGTCTTACCAATTACATGGCAGCCTGACCTCGAACCTCGTCGGTCCCTGACTCTCCTGGGTCATACCAATTGGATAGGTGCCCCATTTCCATGTTCATCACGTTCCAGAGTCGTACCGAATGGCTTGCAGCCTGAAATTCACCCTTATCGGTCCCTGACTCTCTGGAGTCATACGGATTGCATGGCAGCCTGAATTCGAAACTTGTCAATTCCTGACTCTCCTGGGTCATATCAATTGTATACGTGTCCAATTTCGATATTCATGACGTTCCACAGTCATGCCAATTGCCTTGCAGCCTCACATTCACCCTCATATGTCCCTGACTCTCCTGGGTCATGACATTTGGATAGGTGCCCGATTTCAATATTCATGACGTTCCAGAGTCGTACTGATTGGCTTGCAGCCTGACATTCACCCTCATCTGTCCCTGATTCGCTGCAGTCTCATGGATAGGATGGGAGACTGACATTCACCCTCATCAGTCCCTGACTCTCTTTAGTCATACCGATTGGATGGCAGCCTGAATTCGAAACTCATCGATTCCTGACTCTCCTGGATCATACCAATTGTATACGTGCCCGATTTTGATATTCATGACGTTCCAGAGTCGTGCCGTTTGGCTAAATGGCAGCCTGACCTCGACACTCGTCGGTCCCTGACTCTCCTGGGTCATGACATTTGGATAGGTGCCCGATTTCAATATTCATGACGTTCCAGAGTCGTACTGATTGGTTGAGCGTGACATTCAGCCTCATCTGCCCCTGACTCTCTGGAGTCTTACCGATTGCATGGCAGCCTGAATTCGAACCTCGTCGCTTCCTGACTCTCCTGGGTTATATCAATTGGTTTCGTGCCCTATTTCGATATTCATGACGTTCCAGTGTCTTACAGATTGGATGGCAGCCTGACCTCGAACCTTGTCAGTCCCTGACTCTCCTGGGTCATACCAATTAGATAGGTGCCCGATTTCCATATTCATGACGTTCCAAAGTCGTACCGA
>NW_024834925.1:0-1270 GCF_019175285.1 Sceloporus undulatus
TGAGACAGTGAGAGGGAGATTATGCCCAGGAGGGAGCCAGGTTTTGGAACCAAGATTGATATCTGGGATCCTACCCTCAAGGGGTGGGCTATCTTACAAGGTAACAAAGACCCAGGAAAAGACATTGGGATTCTGGGCAAAAGCAGTGACTGGATGAGGACAGCCCCAGGATGTCTGGATGGAGAGGGCTGTTGGCTGGAAGAGGGCAGAGGGCAGGTGGACCAAGTTGGCTTCTCTTTCATCTCCTGGTGGAAGAAGAAAGGGATATGGGCCTGGGCTGAGGAAGGAGCCAGAGCCCCCATTGAGCTTGGATTGCAGTATTACCTGAGCCATAACCAAGTCCTCAGTCTCCACTCCTTTCTCATGGGAAATACACCTGGGAGTCCAAAGGTCATCCTGGGACCCCTTAAGATCATGTTGGCCCCAGATATGAAAATATGGAGAGCCCAAATACATTGCAGGGAGTACTGACATGGGGCACCACCTTGTCCTTTACTTCAGTTAACAAAATGTCCTGTAAGCAATGTAGAAAGATTAAAAAGCAACACCATTGCTGCTGACAGAGATGTGCAAAAAGGAGGCAAGAGAAAGGAACAGGAAAGGCAATAGGGACAGGGCAAGTGGAAGGATGCTGCGTTGAGAATCTGAGTGATGTGGATTTAGTTGTAAAAGAGTGTTTACATGATCTCTTGTTTTCCTTGCTTCTTTTGGGAAGAGCCATGCAGAGGAGCTTTGGGGAGAAGATGCTCAGTTCTGAGGTCCAGCACCAGCACTTCAGGCAGTTTGTCTCCCAAGAGGAGGCTTTGGGGCCCCGAAAGGTTTGCAGCCATCTCCACAATCTCTGCTATCAGTGGCTGAAGCCAGAGAGACACACAAAGGCTGAGATGATGGACCTGGTGATTCTGGAGCAGTTCCTGGCCGTCCTTCCCCCAGAGATGGGGAGCTGGGTTCAAGAGTGTGGAGCGGAGACAACCTCCCAAGCAGTAGCCTTGGCAGAGGGCTTCCTCCTGAGCCAGGCAGAGGAGGAGAAGCAGGGAGAGCAGCAGGTGAGCCCATTTGGATGGGATATTATTATTATTGTTGTTGTTATTACTACTACTATTATTATTATTATGTATATTTTGGACATTATTGTACACGGAAGACACGGTTTGTAGCCAGATTACTAACTGGGTTTGATTACAGGAAACCCATTACTCCCTTTAGAAACAGGTTTGCTGGTTATTGATTCAGCTCCAGGCCCAATTCTTTGTGCTGGTTATGTCCTTTA
>NW_024834926.1:0-1270 GCF_019175285.1 Sceloporus undulatus
CAACAAGCCTCTGAGGCACGGCCAATGTAACTTGCTGTGATTTTTACAAACTCATGCGCAGTGAAGAAAAACCACAGTCCCTTGCCCAAGTACACACTTCTGAGAAGTAAAGTTGAACCCAAGGGCAAATACATTTCTGCCATCTGTCTAAGAATAATGCCAAAATGTCCTCCATTTTCATCATGCCTAAAAACATGCATTTATATTAACATTTTTTAAAAATACCTCAATTTTTTGCATGTCCTCCATTTTTATAAAAATGTGTCCTACATTTGAAAATGTTGCCCTACATTTGTCCTACATTTGTCCCGGTTTGGAGGTCCTCACTTATGGCAACCCTAGCTACAGGCATATTTAGGATTTTGGACACCTAGCTGAACCCCACCCCCCACCCCCGACACATGTCCTTTTAATAGTGAGTATGGCACCCAGCAGGGAGATGAGAGTGCCCAGAGCACCCCCCCACACACACACACGATGCACCATTTTACTCATAAATAAAATGGCACCTGGCAACAAGGTGAGGGGGGTGCTCTTTTGGCCCTCCCCTTGGGAGGCTCCTCCCCACACTGGGTGACGCCACTGACTGAGGTGACTAGGTATGAAGCTAAAGCTAGCTATGCCTTTTTCCTTTAGGACTGGGTCCCCAGCCTATGAAGGGCTTGAGAGCAATTGGTCCAGCTGAACCATTTATAAACCAGGTGTGTCACCACATCACCTCACCTCATTCCTATATGCCAGCCTTTGACCTACAAAATCCCCTCACCTGGTAAAAGATTTGCTCCTTCCTCCATCATCTGGCCTTAAGGTCCCTAATAGTCCAGTCCCCACACCAATTTCTGGGGCCTGAAGGACCACCATCACTTCCCTATTCCACTCTATACTACTGCTACTACTACTAAATTAATTTATAGCCTGCTCAATCACTAGGAATCCAGGCAGGTTACAACAGTAAAAATACATTACAATAAAATACTAAATGGTCCCTTCCCAACCCCCTCACCAATATTAAAACTAGAACTAAACAATCAGAATTTAAAAACAATAAAATACAATACAGCATTTGGTTATAATTAAAAACAATTTGGTGGGCAGAGAGACATACATCAGAAAATTGAGATCATATTCATAAACATACATAAGTGAGGAAACTAGAATTAGCTAGGTTAGGAAGGCCTGCCGGAAGAGATCCGTCTTAAGAGCCTTTTTGAAGTCTATAGGAGTGGAGATATGGCGGAACTCTTCTGGCAGGTTGTTCCTCAACTTTGGC
>NW_024834927.1:0-1270 GCF_019175285.1 Sceloporus undulatus
TGAAATAGGTTTTTGTGTTTTATTTAGGGGGAAAGCAAAACACACAGAGACAGATATATAAGTGTTCATGCACACACACAAGAACTAGGTAACAATGGTGGGAGTGGTGAATACATGTAAGGCTTTGTTAATGGTGATACGTTACCTATCCAGATCTTTATGCTGAGGATTTGGAATGGGGAGAAGTCAGTAGTTCTCATGACAATTGGGGTTGGTGAGTGCATTGAGGTGCTTAGCCATGAAAACAGAGTGTCTGTCTGTAACTGGACTGACACCGAAGAACAGCAAGTTGGAGCTGACATATATACTGAAATTGGTGATGGGGACAAAAAGTAAGGATTCGGAAAGGTTTATATCACTTTAGAATATTTCCTGTGTGGGGAAAGAATGGTGTGAAACCGAATTGAATGCAATGGGTGTTTGATGCAAATACCTCAGATAAAAGGGATTAGCACACTGCCTCTCAGGTCCTGAATAATATCATAGCAGAGTATGGAAGCAAACCTCCAAATATATATATTAGCAATACACTGACCACTTTCCACACTTAAAAATAAGTCATGCACACAGTAGATTTCATTCGGTTCTTTATCTCGAGTTGCAAAATAATACAAATCAATCAATGAATAATTTATTACGGGACATGGCCAGCTTAAAAAAAATAAACAAAATAAATACAAGTATTACAAAGCATCACAAGAAGTAAATTGCATTCTAGCAATAAGGGTAAACATCAATTCATAAAATGAAATCCTAAAGCTGACAGGTAAAAATTGTCCCAAATAATTGAGAAATATAAACTTAAACCTGTAGCCTGACACTATGTCATAATTATTTCAAGATATTTCATGGTTGTTTCTGCATCAGTTTCAAAAAAATTTCTGCGACAAATAATCGCAGCTGCACAATATCTGGCAACTTTAACAGGTACCTGCTCCTAATAATGTAAATATTTGCAAGCTCTCTTCTCCGACTTCCATGAACTTGACTATCTCTTGTACACACAACTCCAGTGCAATCCACAGCAATCCACATATGAGCTGTATACTGTATTGGTTGTGAGACATCTCCTGGTGCCACACAGCATGAAGTGACCTCTGCAGTTAGCTTCCATCATGCCTTGGGCTCTGACTCAGGACTCTATGGCAGTCTCACAGGATATGATGCCACCTGTCAATCAAAGTATTTCTACACATGTTTAATAGAATATTTTTTCAACCGTCGTTAGTCTGCCTATCTGCTCCCAGCGATTCCCTTAAGGCAGTCCCCC
>NW_024834928.1:0-1269 GCF_019175285.1 Sceloporus undulatus
TGTCTCTTTGTGTGTCTTTTCTGAGAGGGTTTTCTTATTACACAGCTCTGCTCCTTCTGGGGAACATGGGTTTTAAAAGGGATCAGAAATGGGGAGGACAGTTTTAATACAAGCCTTATTCTTCTTCTTCACAAACATTGGGCTTTGGCCTCTAAGAGGAGGCTTGTCCCCCAAAAAGGCCAAAAGTGGCTCCTTTGGAAGGTTTTAAAAGTCTCCCCAGTTTCCTTATTGAGAGATTTTTCAGGGAAGAAGGAAGGAGACAGACCAGAATAACTCATATTACCAAGAATGAAACAAATAAACATACATACAAACAAACAACAACAACAAGAATCAGGATTAGACAGAAAAACAAACACCTTATATTTTAAAAAGCAAAACCATTTTTAACAGGATAAAATTTCAACTTGGGTGCTTCTACCCTTTTATAACCGACTTAGGAAACCGCTTTAATTCTCATGGTTCCATCCTATGGAATCCAGGGATTTGAAGTTTGTTGTTGCATGATTGCTCTCTGGCAGAGAAGGCTAAATGTCCAAAGGTAATATCCCAGGATTCCATAGCACTGAGTGGTTAAAGCAGTGTCAAAGTGCCGTATTTCTGTAGTGCGGATGGAGCCTTCTTGGGAAAGGGGCTGATGATGGGGAAAAGCACTGGGGAACTCTGGAGGTTTCAGCAGATGATTTATTTATTTATGATGCACTCATTTCACATCTATCTACGGGAACATAATCAGGGCCCTCTCCAATTCCCCATCCCCTAATCCCCCACCACTCTATGAAGGCATGAAGTACTTGGAGGACCGCCTCTCCCCATATAATCCGCCCCGCGCTCTCAGATCGGCCAGGAAGCAATTGTTGAGGGTTCCTGATACGAAGTACACCGTGACTGCACAGAGGGCGTTTTCTAACTCTGCCCCTCAGCTATGGAACTCTCTTCCCAGCGAGCTCCGCTCGGTTACCTCCCTTGACCTGTTCAGGAAGAAGCTGAAGACCTACCTCTTCCAACAGGCTTTCCCCTAGGTGTTGTGATATCTGCACTCTCCCAGTTACACTAGCACTTTTAAGCTAGTTATTGTTGTGGTTTTTAATGTTTGAAATTATTATCTTGTTTTTAAAAATTTGATGTATTTGTTTGAAATTTTATAATGTAGATAATGTCGCAAATTGTACATTGTTTAGTACCTGTTGTAACCCGCTTTGATCTCCTTGGAAAAGCGGGCTATAAATAAACTATTATCATCATCATCATCATCATCATCATCATCAT
>NW_024834929.1:0-390 GCF_019175285.1 Sceloporus undulatus
CAAGATGGCCACCCAGCCTAGGAATTGTAATTACAAGATGGCTGCCCAGCCAAGGAAATATAATTGCAAGATGGTCACCCAACCTAGGAATTGTAATTGCAAGATGGCCACCCAACCTAAGAATTGTAATTGCAAGATGGCCACCCAACCTAGGAGTTGTAATTGAAAGATGGCCACCCAACCTAAGAATTGTTTGCAAGATGGCGCACTACCTAGGAATTGTATTTGCAAAATGGCCACCCAATTTAAGAATTGTAATTTTAAAATGGCCGCCTTTACAATCAGAAAGATTTTAGGAGGAATTTCCTCTCATTGAATTATCAAATCATAAGAGTTGGAAGGGAATATATATTGCAATATAGGAACAAAACTCCTCAGACCTTCCTTCAA
>NW_024834929.1:490-779 GCF_019175285.1 Sceloporus undulatus
TTACTTCCATTTACTTTTAATTTACTCATTCGTCTCGTATTACTTTTCAGCCGAAACGGGGGTCACCTCGTTCTTAGATCTGACCCCATATTTATGCAAACCGGCGGGATTTTGGGGAACCATTTTGGCCCTCTGTGGGACATTTTGGGGCCTCGTTCTCATTAACCTAGTTAAAATATCCTTGTTAACAATCCTTAAAAAGTGGGAATTCCATGTTTTACGTACGGTGGAGACCAATAATCAACGAGGGCAGGATATTTATCCCTAAAAATGTCCCACCATTGCCATA
>NW_024834929.1:879-1269 GCF_019175285.1 Sceloporus undulatus
CAAGATGGCCACCCAGCCTAGGAATTGTAATTACAAGATGGCTGCCCAGCCAAGGAAATATAATTGCAAGATGGTCACCCAACCTAGGAATTGTAATTGCAAGATGGCCACCCAACCTAAGAATTGTAATTGCAAGATGGCCACCCAACCTAGGAGTTGTAATTGAAAGATGGCCACCCAACCTAAGAATTGTTTGCAAGATGGCGCACTACCTAGGAATTGTATTTGCAAAATGGCCACCCAATTTAAGAATTGTAATTTTAAAATGGCCGCCTTTACAATCAGAAAGATTTTAGGAGGAATTTCCTCTCATTGAATTATCAAATCATAAGAGTTGGAAGGGAATATATATTGCAATATAGGAACAAAACTCCTCAGACCTTCCTTCAA
>NW_024834930.1:0-1269 GCF_019175285.1 Sceloporus undulatus
CTGGCCAATGGCTGGCTGGCCCAAGGGGATGAACTCCTCTGTCCTAGCCCCGCGCATGGGCGGGAAAGCCCTGCCGCGGGTGGTGTGACGGTGGTGGCAGCGCTGGCAAGGAGGAGGAAAGCGGTGCTGCCCAAGAAGAGGAGGAGGTGAGTTGGCGGCCAGCCACATTAGCGGCTGCGGCAGTGGCCGCATGAGTGGGGCCAGCCTGGAGGCGGGACAAAGGCCAGGGTTGGGGGGAAACCGGACCGGGGCAGGCAGGGGGGCCCCAAAAGCAGAATTGTCCCGGAGGCCATCGGGATATGGCATTCTTATGCTAACAACACTAAATACCTGTTGATGCTTTGCTCATTCAGTGAGGATTCTACATCCTTCCACCCATTCTTAACAAAGGAGAACACGGAAACCTTTGTTTCTTGGGAATGATCAACAGCTAATGTGCTAAGATATCTCTCTCTGGCCATAAAAATGGCCATTGTCATGAGATGGAGGACTGTGATGATTTAAAAGCACAGGTGTGGGAGTTAGCTCCCATGGAGAAAGTGGTTTATAATCTGAGATAAATATAGGACATTAACATAACAGACAGCTTTTTTGGAGTGCTTGGTGACCATTTATTGACTATGCTAATAATGAACTATTATTAAGGTGGGTATGTTGGGTGGTAGTGGTTGTCATTCCACCTTTTTCTTCAACTGGGACTCAAGGCAGCTTACAAAAGTTAAAACATATATAAAAAGGTGTTACAGTCTGGCTACTAGATACAGATATTGAACACTTTACAGACAGTGCACCAGAACTGGAGTGAATAGTTTGTCTCCTGCAGTGTACATTGGTGACTTCAAGCATGTGTGGTATGTCAGCAGTTATTATGGTAACCTTTGGTCAAAAAAAAATGTAGTGTTCAAAGTTCTGACAATCATGCTGTAATTAAGGCATTTCCATGCATATACATTCTGGCCACTTGCTCGTTGGGGCTATTTTTTTTCCTGGCTTCCAGATAACAACTCACCCTTGGAATCAAAAGAGAATGGCAAGGGAAATAACAATCATTATAACAATCATGCATACTTTTGAATTTATGTACCTAGTTGGAAATCAGCATGTAAATCCTCTCAGCCTGGTACCCTCTTTTTCATGGCTGACTATTATTCCATTAGGCCACTTCTGCTGCCACTCCAAATGGTAATAAACACAAGTCAATTGCTGGCTCTTCCAACACAGCCTGGGTAACTATTCTATTTTCTCTCTTTATGCCTTCCTACCCATTAA
>NW_024834931.1:0-1269 GCF_019175285.1 Sceloporus undulatus
GGGGTCTCTGAGTACTGGGTATTTGTATAGTTGGTAAAAAGTCCTATCCACAGCATTCCCTTCATCTACCAAGCTGGTAATTTTATCAAAGAAAGAGATCAGATTTGTCTGGCATGACTTGTTTCTCTGAAACCCATGTTGACTTTTTGTGATTATGGCATTCCCTTCTAGATGTTCACAGACTCTCTGTTTAATGATCTGCTCTAGAATCTTTCCTGGTATTGATGTCAGACTAACTGGACGATAATTGTTGGGATCCTCTTTTTTTCCTTTTTTGAAGATGGGGACGTTTGCCCTCCTCCAGTCTGCTGGGACTTCTCTTGTTCTCCAGGAGTTCTCAAAGATTATTGCCAATGGCTCCGATATTACA
Organism: Sceloporus undulatus; assembly: GCF_019175285.1. Taxonomy (NCBI): domain Eukaryota; kingdom Metazoa; phylum Chordata; class Lepidosauria; order Squamata; family Phrynosomatidae; genus Sceloporus; species Sceloporus undulatus. The sequence goes on from NW_024834931.1 coordinate 371, forward strand.
TTTGCCAGTTCTTTTAATACTCTTGAATGTAGTTTATCTGGTCCTGGAGACTTATTATTATTAGCGGAGTGGACTATGCTGGGTGACATTCCAGAAGAAGAGTGCCACCTGGTCAGCCCTCCAACACTATCTGTCTGGGAATGCTGCCAACACAGACACTCACACGGCTGATAAGAGCCTGCTGGGCAAGATAAACATGCTGAGCTGCCAGGAGCAGTTCCTCCTCAATGCCAAACTATGTCCAATAGAATAAGCCACTAGCCAGTCCAAAGTTCAAGATTACAGAGAACCACACTACCAGTCCAGTCCGAGGTCAAGAGTACCAGAGGGTTGGTCAAGTGTCTGGTCTGAGGTCAAGGATTCAAAGACAGTCAAGAGTCTAGCAAGCCAGGAGCCAGATCAAGCAGCATTCACTAAGGAGAACTAATAGTTTCTGGCAAGAGAGCTCAGTGTCTGCCAGGTGCCTTATATCTAGATCCCTTATCACAGCTGCTAGTTGCCTTTTGAGCGCTTCTCAACAATCCTCTTGGGACGCCGAAGACACACCCTTTCTGATCCCCTCTGGCTAAAGGTAGGAACCTCAGTGCTCTGCTGGTCTATGGTGCTTTCTGCACCGCCATTTGGGACGTCCTCTGGACGTCCCATTTTAAAAAAGGGGCGTCTCTTATAGACGCCCCTGGGCCTAGTACGGACTCTGTCCGTATAAGATGGCGCCGGCCCTTCTACATGGCCGGCGCCATCTTTGCGTATCGGACGCTGAGCGTCCGTACGCGTCACGCCGCTTGTGACGTAGCGAGCACGCCCCTGGCACCTCGCTACGTCGCAAACGCAACGGAAAAAGAAGCTCCATTGTGGAGCTTCTTTTTCGGTCCGCGCGGGAGTCGGGCCGTGTGAAGGCT
>NW_024834932.1:0-1269 GCF_019175285.1 Sceloporus undulatus
AAAGATTTATAAAACACAGAAAGTAAAATGCTGGAACTGTAAGAAGAAGGAGGGTTCACTATTCCATATGTGGTGGACATGTAGCAAAGTCAACAAATTCTGGTGCAAATACATGTAGAAATACAAAAGTTGTTTGAGTGTAAGTTCAAAATGCTACCAGAATTTTATCTATTAAATATGATACCTAAACTAGAAACAGGAATTGTAAAAAAATATTGGAGAGTTCTGCTGTATTTAGTGACGGCGGCAAGATTAATCATTGCACAAAACTGGAAAAGCAAAAAACCTCTTTTACTGGAAGAATGGATCAACAAACTGCAAGAAATGAAAGAAATGGGCAGATTAACAAAACTGCTAAACAATAGACCTATAAATGAATGGGAAAATGAATGGCACCCTGTAATATTGCTTTGGGAAAGAACACTAGATATAGAGAAAGACATGTGGTTATGAAATAGGAGATAATAAATACATAGATATAAGTGGGATAGTTAGAATCAATTATGTTATTCAGTGAATATGTATTGTTGTAAATTTAAGCTATGGAAAACTAAAATAAAGGGGGGGAAAATATTTAGACATTGTAAAAAGGCCTTGAACCAAATAAACACAAAAAGTGGCAGCTGAAAGGTTTTTTTTTATTTTAAAAAAAATAAAATTCAAATATTTATCAGTCTTGAAAGAAGGAATAAGACAGGAGCAAAGTCTCCACCTGAAAGTAACAAATCAGTTTGCCTTTAATAGCACTGTTTTGATAAGATATTTATAATGGTTCTTTCAGTTTTCTTTAAAGTTAGTAGTGGTGCTTAGGATCTTCTTAGAATAGCTTTATTATTTTTTGCTGCTGTTTAAATTTCCTTGATTGTGCATACATACACAACCATACAAAGCTGATCAAAACATTGAACAGTAAGGTGTAATCCTATGCCCACTTACCTGGGAGAAAGTCCCATTAAAGGGGATGAAATTTACCGTTGGATAAACATATATAAGATTGTGCTAAAGAAAACCCTATAAATTCATGGGGTCAGCACAAGTCAATAGGTGCACAGCTAAAAACAGTACACTAAAAGCAACTGAAACCGTACCTAAAAGAAAAGCCCAGGAACAAAGTCTTCACCTTTGGGAAAACAAAGACACAGTTTCCTTCAAAATTAAGGCTACAATTTGGCACACTTACACGGAAATAAGTTTCATTGGAGGTTCTAGGACTACTGAATAAATACATAGCATATACGTACTATTAATTTCCTTAATTTATGATGATGC
>NW_024834933.1:0-1269 GCF_019175285.1 Sceloporus undulatus
GTCTTTAAACAGAGGCTGGATCAGCATCTGGTAGGTATGCTTTGATTGAGAGTAGGGTTGACATAAGTCAGGACCTCCAAACCGGGACAAATGTAGGACACATTTTTTTCAAATGTAGGACACATTTTTAAAAAATGGAGGACATGCGAAAAAATTGTTTTTTTTTTAAAATGTTAATATAAATGCCTGTTTCTTAGGCATGATCAAAATGGAGGACATTTGGGCATTATTCCTAGACAAATGACAGAAATGGACTTCCCTTTCTGGCAAAACACCCCCGACCTCCATTCCAAAACACACACAACAGCACATTTGGGCATTTCACATGGCTTTACTGAACATGGTCTCTTGCATCAGAGGCTTATTCCATAACCAAACCCCTTGGGTTTAACACTTAGCATGGTTTAACATGGCTATGCATATTGAACATGTCAAGGTGGTTTCACAATTCTTGCACCAAGTGTACTCAGACGTGTGTGTCAAGGGACTTTGGTTTTTCTTCACTGTGCATGAGTTTGTAAAAATCACAGCAATTTACATTGGCCTTGCCTCAGAACTAAAACCACACAGAAAAGGCACTTTGGAAAGTCACACTCTCTCGGCTTCTGAAACAGTGCATGCATGCCTCTCAAGCTGACCCACTCATATCATCTTCATCATCATCATCATCATCACCACTACACTATCACTGTCAAAGTAAGGGAGACTTGTTACCATTAAAAGCACCCCCAAAAAACTCACTTTGAGGCCTCTCTGGCCACTCACTCACCTCCTCCTTCCCCTCCTCCTTTTCCTCCCCCTCCTCCTCCTTCTCCCCCTCCTCCATTCGCCTGGGGGCTGGGGCGGAGGAGGAGGGTGGCGCGCGGCTGCGCGCAGGAGGCAAACCGCCTCCAGCTTCGCCTCCTCCACGCGGCTGTGCAGCCTGGGCAAGAGGGGGCGGCGGGGGAGGAGGTGAGTGGCGCGGCCGCGCGGGGAGGCAAAGGCGGACGGAGCCAGCGCCTCTTGCGCGCGGGCGTGCCACCCTCCCTGCCTCCCCGCGCGGCCGCACCACCTTCCCCCGCCTCCTCCGCCCCCCCTCCCCCCCCCCCCGCCCGCCCGCGCGCAAGAGGCGCTGGCTCTGTCCGCCTTCGCCTCCTTCATGCGGGCGGGCGCGAAGCCTGGGGGCGAGGGGGCAGAGGAGGAGGGTGGTGCGGGTGCGCGGGGAGGCGCCTCCTTCACCCCAGGCAGGCCTCGCTGCCCTCCTCTTCCTCCCCGCCTCCCCGAGGAGGA
>NW_024834934.1:0-1269 GCF_019175285.1 Sceloporus undulatus
GTATCTAAGAATTAGATACTAATATAGATACTAATATTCATATGAAATCATGGAGGCCATCATATCCCATAATTAATGGGGGGGGTGTGGTGTTGTTGTTTTAAAGTAAACTTGGTTCCTGGCTCTCGACCATTGGAGGATTTTTTTTAATTTAACCATTTCCCCATTTATCTGTGGTATTTTTCATATCAGTCTCCCATTATATTTCTACAGAACCTTACAAGAAAGAAAAGCAATTAAAATTTAAATCCAAATACCATATTATAGGACTATAAGGTCATAAAATCACAAAACAGCATAAAACAACAAGAAAATGGTCACTTAAAACTTTTTTCTTCCCTTTCCCCTGGAGCAGGGGTCGGCAACCCCCGGCCCGTGGGCCAGATCCGGCCCTGCGAGGCCTTAGGACCGGCCCGAGCCTGGTCCTGCCACCGATTGCTGCTGGCACGGGGCCAAAGGCCGCTTGCGCAAGAGGTCAAAGGCCCCACGCCGGCAGCAATCGGCGGCAGGACCGGTCCCCGGTCCCTGCACCCTCGCGCAAGAGGTCAAGGCTGCTCGCGCGAGGGCGCAGGGCCTTTGGCCTCTCACACAAGTGGCCCTCCTTCGCCCTGCCTGGCCCCCTCAGCTGGCAGACAGGCAGGGCCAAGGAGCCCCAGTTCAGCAAGGCTCCTTGGCCCTGCCTGTTCCCCTCTGGGCAGGGCAGGAAGGGTGTGGGGGTCATCCTCCTCCTTCCCATCCTTCCCTTCCCACGGCTGACAGACAGCCGTGAGGAGGGAAGGAAGGGGGCGGGGGAAGAGGCGGGGGAAGAGGAGGAGGAGGGAGGGAGGGAGGGAGGGAGGGAGGAGGAGGAGGGAGGAAGGAAGGAAGGAGCAGGAGGAGGAGGTGGAGGAAGAAGAAGAGTAGCAGGAGGAGGAGGAGGAATTCCATTCCATTTGTACAGGTCTGCTCTGTTTTAACAATGATAATGGTGATGATGATGATGATGATGATGATGATGATGATGATGATATCAGTCAATTTCTGAGACATGCACTCCCTCTTTCTGAAGGTGAGACAGTGTGACTTTCCAAAGTGCATTTCTGTGTATTTTCGGTGCTTTTAATCCTAAAAGGTCTGCTTTAACAATGATAGTGATGGTGGTGGTGGTGGTGGTGGTGGTGGTGATGATGATGATGATGATGATGATGATGGTGTTATTGATATCAGCCAGCTTCTGAAGCCCAAATGTCCTCCATTTTGATCATGCCTAAGAAACGCATTTATATTAAC
>NW_024834935.1:0-1269 GCF_019175285.1 Sceloporus undulatus
TTTTTTAATTATGAACTTCCAAAAGATGATTTTTAGCAGAGATCTATTTCTGGAATTTAAAGACAGTTATCAATAAAAGATTTATTCTTAGTCTTCTAATGAAAAGGAAAAAAAAATCTGGCAAGTGATTGTCCGCTTCTCTTTATTTTGTCCATCTGACTTCATTTTCCTTTTTGGATTAGCATTGTGAAATGGGGGGTGTCAATAGTTTTTCTCTTTTCTTAGGTGTATTTGTGAGGGTCTTAACACAGCTTTTCCTTTGTTTGGCAACATCTACTCAGCCTTCTCACCTTTATTAAATCTTAATATTTAAGGAGAATTTTGGTGCAGCCATTCCTTTTTATGTGATGATTACAAATTTTCCATGCTAAAAACACTTAGGGATCCAGGGCTAACTCAAGGCATTTTGGTATCAGTGATCGAACTGTAAATCCTCTCTCATCCTCCTCAATCTTTGTAGGACCCAAGGCTGGTCAAGTTATTTTGATATTTGTGGCAGAAATGCTCTCAGGCAGTTCTCTTTCCCTGCAATAAAAATAAAATCATAAATTAAATAGCAGATTGCTGCTTTCTCCAGACACACAAAATTATAAGCTACCTGAAGAAGCTGCCTCATTCTGCCCATTATTAGATTTGGCCATAGCAGGAATTCTTTCAAGCATTCAAACATAACATGGCATAGTCCTTTGACAGACCAGCCTTTCCATCTGCCATCTCAGAGAGATGTCTTGAGGACTAGGCAGATTTCCATGGTTCCCTGTTCACTTGAAGAAATCTTACTACGGGGCTTATCACACACCTTGAAAATGCAACTTACTGCTCATGAATTGAATTCTCATTCATGATGTATCCTGATATCATCACATGGATTTTTGTACCGATGCCGCCAGGCGGGTGTAGGGTTGCCATTAGTCAGGACCTCCAAACCGGGACAAATGTAGGACAAAATTTTCAAATGTAGGACCTTTGGGGGGGGGTTTCTACATTTGAAAAAGAGCCTCGCTGAGGGGAGGATTCCTTCTCCGCTTGGGCTCCGTTCACGGAGCCCAAGCAGAGAAGGAATCCGCCCCCAGGGAGGCATTATTTTCCCCTTGGGCTCCGTTTTTGCCAACGGAGCCCAAGGGGGAAAGAATCCCTCCGCTCAGCGAGGATTCCTTCTTCGCTTGGGCTCCGTTCACAGAGCCCAAGCGGATAAAGAATCTGCTCCTTTTCCCGGCCTCTGTGGAGGCTTGGCCTTCACAGAGGCCTGGAAAGAAGGAGGAGAGCGCC
>NW_024834936.1:0-1269 GCF_019175285.1 Sceloporus undulatus
CGGACGCTGAGCGTCCGTACGCGTCGCGGGCGTTGTGACGTAGTGAGTGCGCCCCTGGCGCCTCGCTACGTCGCAAACGCGACTTAAAAAGAAGCTCCATTTTGGAGCTTCTTTTTCGGTCTGCGCGGGAGTCGGGCCATGTGAAGGCTCCGGCTCCCCTGCGGACCTACTGGCGGCGGCGGCAGAGCGCCGCAAAGCGGAGGTATGTACCCCACCTTTAATTGCCCTGGCTCAGTGCCACCTCAGGAGTAATTTTATTAATGGAACCTGAAGGAAGGAGAATACAGTAAAAATTATCAGTTTTGCCTAGAAAAACTACTAAAATTGGGGTAATAGTGACTGACAAGGACAGAGATATGGGAAGTAAGGGATAAATGGCTATTTTCCTTTTTTTGAAGGCTCATGGTAGAATTTTAATGAACTAAGGTGAAGGTTCAATGGCATTTAGGGACTTCTAGAACACAAAGATAATTGGAACAGTTTGATTTTTCCATATAATTCGCAGCATCCTGGCACCTCAAAATCTGTGCTTTATCTTCCTGAAGAGCTTCCAGTTTCTTTGTTTAATTATCCTATTGACTCTGGAGAACACCAGATGTTGTAGAGCTAATGGAGAAACCCAATATTGCTGTAGTTACCCAGGTGGAGGAGAAATAATCCAGTAAATTCAAGGAGGTTAGTCTGAATGGATTGAAATTTAGTTTGAACCAAACGCTAACTACTGTATATACTCAAGTATAAATCTATAAATTCTAGTCAAAACATTGACCCCAAAAAACCAGAGTCAACTTATCCATGCACTTTGACATAAATACGTATATAAAAAGAAACCATCCCCTGGTGAAAGGCAAGAGTGTATTCTGTCCTGGAAATACTGACCCTCATCTGTTCTTTCATCCATCCAGCCTTTAGCATGAGCACAATGATGCCTGTTGGAATTTTGTAAGTTCTTTGGCATTGTTCTCCTTTGTTTCATCCTTTAGATCCTTTCTTACATGCCCCTGTGTTTTACTCTCAACTTATTGAGTCATATTGGGTCATTTCGTGGCAAATAATTTTTTTTTTGGCAAAAATGCCTCCATACCCTCTGAAGGTGTTCAGGAGCATTGTGAAACAAAAACACCCCCCCCCATTTTTTTTTTACCGTTGTGGATCACAAAAATGGCCATGGAGCCACACCTTTCCCATACCTGTTTTCGAACCTCCATTTTAAGAAAGGCATTAGGAATGTAGCATAGGAGAAAAAAGCTATTTTTCAAGAATTTAGAG
>NW_024834937.1:0-1269 GCF_019175285.1 Sceloporus undulatus
GGGGGGGGGGGGACAAAATGGCACCTGCACCCACTCTGCCCGTGTCATGCCACACACAGGAGTGCACACCCATTATTTTCAGTGGGGCTTAAGCATATGTGTTTTTCCCATATGTGAGGGGATGGGTATGGGAAGGGCCCACTGTAACAACAACAACAACAACTGATGTATTATCTGAAAATATAACTCTGTGTTCATTTCCCAAATGCCTCCCCATACAGTGGCCCTTGGTATCCCCTGGGTCTTGGTTTCAGGAACCCCCCCCCCCCCCCACACACACACTTGTGGATACCAATATCTTTGGATGCTCAAGTCCCTTTATATACAGTGGCACAGTGAAATAGCAATCCCTTATATAAAATGGCAAAATCAAGGTTTGTTTTTTGATTTTTTTTTAATAAAAATATATTTTTGGAATATTTTCAAGCCATAGATGGTTGAATCTGAGGATATGGAGGACCAACAGTGTACTCAACTACAATCGTGTTACATGTGTGTGTGTTTGTTTCCACCTCCTTTATCAGTGCACTTTCACTGCTCTTAAACTAAACTATTGAAGAGCAGTGAAAGTTAATATGTGATTTTCTCTCAGTAGCCTGTGTTATGCCACCTCCTATTTAGACTGACTTTAAATAATAAAGTTCACTCCATGTGACTCACTCGTATTTATTGCTTTTAGTCAAAGGGCTTTGCAAAATGCACAGTGTAAACAATTACAATGATATATATTTTAAAACAGAATGTTAAATATCCCTACCATTTGTAATCCTTATTGATAGGACAATAAAATCAATACTCACTCTGTACATTTAATATCTCTAACTTTCTCTTTCTACTAAACACCCTTTGCAAATTTTAATAGTAAGGATGAGTATGACAGAAATTTTGAATGCTTAAAATATTTACAACCCTTTGTTCAAGTGTTTACCTACTAAGCTGATGGGACTGGACCCCCATTTTTAAAAGACAGGAGAACAAATTAAAGCTAGATAGAAAACAGCAAGCAAAAGCGTCTGGAAGCAAATGTCATCAACTAAGGGACCAAAATAAATGGCAATGGAAAATAGATGTTCTTTGAAGGTTACAGCTGCTAGATTTTATGATTTAAGGCTACACTCTACAAAAACTGTCTTTAAATATTATACCATATTCTTGAAGGCAGCTTGTTCGGTATGGTTTAGTTTAAAAAAAAACAAAACAGTTCTAACAGATGTGTACAGCGTTTGCCAGATTATTCCACTGTTCTCCATGTTATTTATCAATAGATAG
>NW_024834938.1:0-1269 GCF_019175285.1 Sceloporus undulatus
TCTCTGTTGCCTGGCAGAACAACCTCACAGGGTTGTTGTTGTGATTGTGTTTGTGAGGAGAAGAGAGAGGGGCTGGGGGGGAGAAGGGGCTCTCCACACAAAGAAGAAGTGAGAAGGAGAAGCTCCTTTCAGGGGTGCATTAGAGTTTTTTGTGGGGGAAGAGGCCTGTAGCCTTGTTAAGCCAAAGGTCTTGGTTTCCAGACGCTTCACCATTTTAGTAGCCCTCCTGGTACAAATTTGATAAAGAAGACCCTCTACTTTTTCATGATGATGATGATGATGATGACGATAGCCCTCTGTATCTACAGATTTCTTTTCCTGTGGATTGAACCATTCAAGGCTTGAAAATATAGAAAAATAATGTAAATTCCAAGAGTAATTCTTGGTTTTGCCATTTTATATAATAGACCTTGATTTTGTTGTTGTTATTATTGTGTGTCTCCAAGTTGTTTTGAATTTATGGTGACCCTAAGGCAGACCTATCACAGGGCTTTCCTTGGCAAATATCTTCATAATAGCTTTCCTATTGCCTTTCCCTGAGGCTGAGAGAGTGTGACTTGCCCAAGGTCACCCAATGGTTTCCATGGCGGAGCTGGGATTCCAGATTTGATCTCCAGAGACATAGTTCAGCTATGCTCAAACCAATATGCCACACTGGCTCCTATATTATGGGCACCATTTCACTGGGCCATTACATTTCATGGACTAGGTCAAACTTTCTCATCCATGTAGGTCATTTTGCAAGCCCCCTTCTCCTCCTCCATTTCCAGGCCCAGCTCCTTCTGCATGCCTTCCAACTCTCCCAGTTTGGAAGGGACATTACCCCTGATTCATCCTCTACCCTCCCACCTTCTGGTTTCTTCTTTCTCCTCCTGCCATTTCTGCCTTCTCTTCAGCTCATTGCCATTGCTGCAAACTGAGTCCAAAGCATAAAGGCAGTCTGCCCTCCAAGAAGACAGCTGAGGAGAAAGGAGAAGAGGGGCCCTTCCCAGAGGCTCAGGCAAAAGGAAACAGCTGCAGCCTCTCCTAGTTTGCTTTTCCTTCCTCAGAAAGAACCTTGCAATCTTGATCATACCCTGAGGTTCCTTGGTCAGAGACTCTCTTTGGGATTCCCCTCCAAAATATCATGGCCCCACAGAAACTCCCAAGAGAGGAGAAGAGGCCTGGCAGCCAGAAGAGCCTTGAGGCATTTTTCAGAGGGAGGATGAGGAGGAGTCTTCTTTGCTTCCAGCCCCCAAGGCTGCCTCCCTACAGAAGACCCTCCAGCCC
>NW_024834939.1:0-1269 GCF_019175285.1 Sceloporus undulatus
TCATGTTTCCTCTTTCATTAAGTTCTTCCATAGATTTCATATTGTATTTTCCTTCTGGTGTTTTGTTTATTAAATCTCCATATCTTAGCCATGGAGTATCTTTCTCCTTTGTTCGATTGTAATAGGCTTCTTGCAATGACACCCAAAATTGATGTCTCATTTTATACCATGCTTTAAGCAATGATCTTCTTATAACATGATGGTTAAAAGTATTATTATCTTTTGGTTTTGTATAGCACATATATGCATGTATAGCAAGATTCAGGTTAGCTTTTTCTATATTCAATAAATTCTTGTTTTCTAATTTGAACCATTCTTCTAACCATTTGAAACAAGCTGCATAATAATACAGCTTAAAGTTTGGTAAGTTACATCCCACCTTGAAGCAAAGATAATTTAATAAGGCAACCATAACAGTTTCGACTCCGTATCCCATCCTGAGGCCAGTTTGAAATGGGTCCAGATAATCTGTTTCATCCAAGACCGCTTGGAGGTGAAGAGCAACTGCCCTCAAAATTATGTTGGTTAGAAATGGAAGATGGGAGACTGGTCCGTAATTGTTCATCTCCAAGAGATCTTGGAGGGCTTTTCCATAAAGGGCCGTAGCACCGCTTCTTTTAAACATGATGGAAAATAGCCCTAACTAAGAGATGCATCTATGATATATCTCAGGTGATATAAAAAGGGCAAGGGTCAGGAGGGCAAGTTCTCCTCTTCACACTTACAAGGAGCTTGCCCACACCCTCAGTACTCAGATTCAAATTGATCCAGTATGATCTTACTCATGGACACCTCACTTATAGCCTCTGCAATAATGCTGATGTCCAATTTGGCTCTTATCTGAGAGACATTATCTGTGAAATAGTCATTTAAAGCATCATAGTTAGCTGTGGAAGGCTCTAATAATGGGTTCCAGGAGGAAGGTGCCTGAAACAGGACCCAAATCCCCCCCTGACTTCAGCAGTCCTTTATTGCTTCTCTTCCCTTGGCACTTTCATTTCTTTATTCCTTCCTTCTCCTCTTTTAACATACATCTCTTCAAGGGGGTCCAAGGCCCTTTCAGCGTGATCCCAGAACCATGAGATTCCCCCAAATGAATGAGGGCTCTCCCCACTTCCCTCCCTCAAAGCGGGCTGAGAGTCTGCATGCGCAGATGCCCCAAAGACCCCTTCTCAGCATGCGCAGGGATCGTAAGGCCTTTGCTGCTGCTGCTGTTTATTCCATTACTGTATTGGCCTTTGGAAGAAGGGAAGGACTACGGCCTTTTTT
>NW_024834940.1:0-1269 GCF_019175285.1 Sceloporus undulatus
AAATTTACTTTAAGACGTTAACATTTGTGCCATAATGTTTATGTTTATGTTTACATTTCTAAGATGCTGGCAGGGGATCCTTATGAACATCACAAAGCATGCCATAGGCAGCCATACTCTATAGTTACCAGAAAGTTACTTTTAAATGTAAAAGCTCTGCTCCTAAAACTCACTTGTTTCTGAACAAGGAACAGAACATTTGGTAGAACTTTTAATGGCTCACAAAGAATAAAATAAAGAATAAAACTTCTAAGTGTAATAATCAAAAGAAAACGTTTTCCTAATATGGGACCCAAAGCACCTTGCAATATAAGTTAAAATAAGCTAGCTAAAACACTATATACCGTATATACTCACGTATAAGTTGACCTCATGTATAAGTCGAGGGCAGTTTTTGGATCCAAAATCATGGATTTTGATATGACCCGTGGATACGTCAAGGGGCAAGCACTGGAGGATATCACAAAAGATCTAAAGTGGGGGGGGTGTGTGTGTGGAACAAAGCACCACTTCCCTCCCTATATCTCACTCTCTGGACCTCTCCCAAGCATCAGTCTCAGCATGGAAAAGGGGAAACAAACCTCAGTGTGCACGTGCGTGCGCACACGCACATGCGCACACACACTTCCCCTTACCAAAAGCATCTCCAAGGCATATGGCTTGCGAAAAGGAGGACAAACCCCACTGTCTCTCTGCTTTTCACCCCCAGGACTCCAAGGTTCATAGCTAGCAGAAATAAAGGACAGGCTTTTCTCTCTCTGCTTTTCACTCCCAGGACTCTAAGGCTCATAGCTAGCAGAAATAAAGGACAAACCTTTCTCTCTCTCTCCTTCTCACCCCCAGGACTTCCAGGCAAAACGGGGTACAAGCCAGGGCATACTTTCTGTGTGTTCCTTTCCTCAGCAAGTCAGCAGCAGCTTGTTATGTCTGGCTGCGCGTAGGGTAGGATAAAATGCAGGGCAAATTGTAGGTCAAAATTTAGTCCAAAATGTAGGACATTAAAAAACATAACCAACTAAAAGCAATATATATATATATATATATATATATATACACACATACATACATACATACACACACACATTAATATAAATCTTTATATCATAGAGATCTTGTTGCACCTCTGAGACTAAATGCATCTGAGGAAGCAGACTCTGTCAGTTAATACTAATAATAATAATAATAATAATAATAATAATATTAAGGGACATGTAGATTTTGGAGCACCTCTGAGACCAAATGCATCTGAGGAAGCAGACTCTCTCAGTT
>NW_024834941.1:0-378 GCF_019175285.1 Sceloporus undulatus
CAGAATGTAAAGGTAATTAAAACCAAAACTTAACAAAATATAACTTTTAAACATAAACAGACATATGCACAGATAAACCACAGAAATAGAGACAGACAAACCTTACAAACAAAATCATAAGGTCCTTTTCACCATTAGATTGAAAATATATTTTCTTTAATCCTTCTTGAAAAAAATATTAGTTCACTGCTCGAATTTGTTTGGCTTGTCTCCTGTGTGGACTCTCTGATGCCTCACTAGGACTGACTTCTGAGAAAAACCTTTCCCACAATGCTGGCATTTGTATGGCTTCTCTCCAGTGTGGACTCTCTGATGTGTCACTAGGTGTGACTTTAAAGAAAAACATTTCCCACAATGCTGGCATTTGTATGGCTTCTC
>NW_024834941.1:478-1269 GCF_019175285.1 Sceloporus undulatus
AACATTTCCCACAATGCTGGCATTTGTATGGCTTCTCTCCTGTGTGGACTCTCTGATGCCTGAATAGGATTGACTTGTAAGCAAAATATTTTCCACAATGATGGCATTTATGTGACTTCTTTCTTGTGTGGATTCTCTCATGACTGACAAGTTCTTCTGTAAAGGAGGACAATGACAAACAAAAGTGAATCTCATTGTTAAGAGAGGAAAAGGTAACCCCAAGATTTATCCCCACGTTATCTCTTCCCTATTTGAGATTAAATTAATAAAGTTGGTGTGAGTGACCTGAGCATGACCCTGTTCTAGATGCCCCAAATCCATATAATGACTGTATTCTTACTCATAGGAACTACTAAAGAAGAGATTGAAGGGGAACTGCCATGAGGAAATCAGTAGAAGCAGATATCAGGCCGTTTAAAAATGTTCCATTAAATATATGTAAAACTATTTTAATTTAAAAGTGGCATCATTTCCTGTGAGACTGCCATAGAGTGTTGAGTCAGAGCACATGGCATGATGCAAGCTAACTGCAGAGGTCACTTCATGCTGTGTGGCACCAGGAGATGACTCATAACCAATACAGTATACAGCTCACATGTGGATTGATGTGGGTTGGAGTTATATGTAGAAGAGACTGTGAAATTGATGGACGTCGGAGAGGAGAGCTGGTAAACATTTATTTTATATTGCAACTCAAGATAAAGAACCTCCAAGGACTTGGAGGAAATCAACTGTGTCTGTGAGTTATTTTTAACAGTGGAAAGTGGTTAATGTATATATGTGGAGATTTG
>NW_024834942.1:0-1269 GCF_019175285.1 Sceloporus undulatus
TTAAGGTCTTTGGAGCTTGAGGCTCTTACAGGAAATGTGAAGAATGAGTAACAGGTTATACACTATGACAAAAACTAGCACTGAGTGAAGCATAAATGCAATCTCTTTTCAGAAAAAGCCATTCTTTCAGAACTACACCAAAGTTGCAAGATGTGTTACAGCCCAGTTGCCATGGTGCCAGGATGCAGCTTCATCTACAGGAAGCCCAAGAGATCTTACATGATACCATCAAATACTTGCCACACCACATTGTTTGCACCACTCTGGAAGGCAGATGCAAATAGCCTGTAAAAGTAGGATGCAATTCAGGAATTGGCTTCATTGCCAGGGAAGAAAAGTGAAAAGGAGAGACTGGAAAACATTCCCTTTCTTTCCACTTCTGACATCAAGGCAAGGAAAACATAGATGGTTCAAAGGGAGAGCTAGGATGATTCAAAGGGATTGCTGAAACAGATCTAGGATTCTGCAACGGTGACTATACTTTTTAGCAGTCCAAGTTTGTCTGCCTATGCAGATAGTCCGGGATTGAGTAGATTAATATCCAGTAGAAAGAAAATACATTTTTACTTACTTTCTTCCCACATGGAATAGTAAATTTAGGGACTGTACAAACAGCCCCTAAGGAATGACTTGCAGTCACCCCTTTCCTGGCCGGATCAGGGCCATGGCAACTTCACGCTGTGGCTCTGATCTGGCCTCTGGAGGCCACAAAAAGGAGGCACAAAAAGCAACTCCTTCTTGTGCCCTCTAAAGGGTGCCATAGCCATGGCAGTGCAGCTGTACGGCGCCCCTTCAATGCTGCATCCTCTGGATGCAGCGTTGGAGTCATGCCATGATGCCGCACACCATCTGGAATGGCGGATGGCATCATGATGCTCTGGGGGCGGAGTAAGAATATCCAGCAACAGGACTCTGTGCCCTGACTCTGCCCATAGGCTGGCATAAAGTGCCTGTCTGTACAGGCCTTAGTTATTTTCTCTTTCTGTTGTTCTGCACAATTTATGAGCATTGTTCATTGTTGTTGCTTTATGCCTTCAAAGCATTTATGATTTATGACAACTCTCTGGTGAACCTATCATGGAGGTTTTTTTTTTTTACAAGATTTGTGCACCAGGGGTTTGCCTTTGCCTTCCTCTGAGGATGAGAGAGTGTGACTTGTCAAAGGTCACCTGGTGGATTTCCAAGGCTGAACAGAGATTTGAATCCTTGTGTCCAGAGTCCCAGTCTAACGCTCTAACCACTACATCACACTGGATCTTCCTATTCATA
>NW_024834943.1:0-1269 GCF_019175285.1 Sceloporus undulatus
TTTTTCTCGGAAGTCAAGCCTAGTGACACATCAGAGAGTTCACACAGGAGAGAAACCACTCAAATCTCAGCAGTAAACCAACATTGTTTTTGTCAATAAGGAATACAAAAAGTATATTTTCAATCAAATGGTGAAAAGAAAAGGCCCTTGTGATTTTGTGTGTTACGTTTGTCTATATGTCTGTTTATGTTTTAAAGTTATAATTTGTTAAGTTTAATTGCTATTAGTATAGATAATTGCTTCAGGTGATAAACTTGGCTGGGGATTATGGGACATTGTATAGGTCAGCTAGATGGGGGGTGCTGGGATTTTTTTACAACTGGCTAGAATAGTTATGGGAATGATAGCTTTTGGAAAGTGTGGGATGATGTCTGAAGAAAGGTGTGTTAACAGAAAGGGGCTAGTTTCTGGGAATGGCAAAGGGGACCTTGTTCCTTTTGGGGCATAGACTGTGGGAACTGAGGGTGGGGACTAGGATTGGAAGAGGGTGGGGTTTTAGGTGTTGGGGTTTCAATGTATTCTTTGTATCGGGGAGGACAATTCTGGTTTAAACACTGAATTTCTGATTATGTGTTCTCAATAAAGTTATTTGTTGTTTCAATGTGTTGGACTCTTTGATGCACAGAAGTTCTGAATTTGCACAAAATACACTTTATTCTCTCATCCTCAGCTCCATTCCCAGCCATAAGAAGAAAAGAGGCAAACACACACACACACATAGCAAACAGACAGATAGAGCTATATGTACAAAGCAGAGCCTTCCTTCCTTCCCTTTCCCTCCTGAGTCCAGCTCCTCCCGAGTCCAGCTCCATTCTAGCATCCTCAAAGGAAGGAAGGAAAAAAGAGAGGAAGGAAGGAATGAAGGGTGCACTCCTTCCCTTTCCGCAAAAGCTGCCAACAGAATAAGCCTCAGCAGCAGCAAGGCCCTGGCGATCCCTGTGCATGTTGAGGAGGGGCCTTTGGAGCATGTGCACATGCTCAGTCTCAGGCCCTGAAGCCATTGCTGCTTTCACAGGAACCCTTCACAACAACCCTGCAAAGATCAGTGATCCTCCTCAGGGAACATGCAGAAAGGACATGGAAGCCATTGTTAGTTCTTTGCCTGAAAGTCCCCTTCCTTGAAGGGATGGAGGTTAAAGGAAGGAAAGAAAGTGCCAAGGGAAGAGATGGCATAAAGGGGGCTGCTGAAAGACAGGGGGCATCTGGATAGGACTCCCTCAGCAGCCATTTTGGGAAAGAGGGCTCTGCCTCTGGACAGAGAGACGGAGA
>NW_024834944.1:0-1269 GCF_019175285.1 Sceloporus undulatus
AGAGTCCTCCAGGGGTGAAGGAAGAGAGAGAGGAAGGGAGAGAACATTGAAGATTTATTGTGGTCCATGAGTTAGAGGTTGGATGGCCACCTGTCATTGACTGTGAGTTCCTGCATGGCAGGGGGTTGGACTGGATGGCCCTTGTGGTCTCTTCCAACTCTAGGATTCTATGATTCTATGACAAGGAAGCATCGGGAGGTGTGAGCCATAAAACAGACTTGAGGGGCATATATGTGGTATGGCCAAATCAGACAATTATGACAGTTAAATAACATGGCATTTGTATGTAGATAGATCTTGTAGCACCTTTGAGACTAACTGAAAGAAAGAAGTTGGCAGCATGAGCTTTTGTAGGCATCAGTCTACTTCCTCAGATGCTTTTATAAAAAGTAGACTGAGATAGTAGACCGATTCCTATGAAAGCTCATGCTGCCAACTTCTTTCTTTCAGTTAGTCTCAAAGGTGCTTCAAGATCCCTCTACTTACTGATTCTACAGACTAATACAGCTATATCTTTGAATTCACAACATATGTAGTTTGGAGAGTGAAGGTGGACTAAAGCTCTTCATCTGAAAGGATTCAAAGCCCTGGTGGCGCAGTGGTTAAATGCCTATACTGCAGCCATTCACTCAAAACCACAAGGTTGTGAGTTCAAGACCAGCAAAAGGGCCCAAGCTCGACTCAGGCTTGCATCCTTCCGAGGTCGCTAAAATGAGTGCCCAGACTGTTGGGGGCAAATTAGCTTACTTGCTGATTAGCTTACTTGCTGTTCACTGCTATGATCTTTGGAATAGCAGTATATAAATAAAACAAATTAATTAATTAAAGCATCTTCCCAAAATATGGATTCCAAGAGTCCATAGGATGCATCCATGGTAGTTACAGTGCTATCAAACTACCGATATTGTCCAGTGCAGCTACATGTATTGTCTGTAACCCACACTGTGCCCATTCCTGCCTTAGACAAACCTTAACATGCTCCAAGAGCAGTGTCAAGGCACAGCATGATGTGAGCTAGTTTAGCCTGAGGATTTACATACTGCCTATTTATTGTTTTAACAGAGTGCTTGAATGTACCCACAAGGATTGCTGCTGGTAAATGTTTAAAGGAAACATCATTGTCTATATAGCTGTCAAATAGCAAGTATTTTTCTGTGGTCTGAAGATTAACCTGGCTTGTACCAGTAAAGGACATACCAAATATCTATTACCCAAAGATTCGCCAAACATCGAATGCATGTTTGTTGTTGTTGTTGTGTGCCTTCAAGT
>NW_024834945.1:0-1269 GCF_019175285.1 Sceloporus undulatus
GTTTCTGGGGCTGTGGGTCTCTCTGTTGGTCCTCCTCTGCAGGGCTGTTGTGAAGGAAAAGATAGGTATGTGAGGGAGGATGCCCAATCTGGATCCTGTGGGTCTCTTAAGCCTATTTCCCAGGTTGACAAGGGATTGCCAGAGTTTTGAGGTCCCTCCGTCTCCCTCCTCTTGGCTTTGGCCAAGAGGATTTTGGCTCTTCTCTCCCCCCCAGAGCCTCCTGCCCCAGGACTCCAGAGAAAACTCCCCCTCCAAGAAAAATTCTATTGAATCCTATCCTGTGCGATGCTTTCAATTTGGCACAAAACTCTTCTCCAAATGAGGCATCAGAAGAGAGGGTCTCTCCTCGGCCCCACTTTCCACGAGGGAGGGGGCGCCTCAGAGACCTTTTTACCTTTAGACCCCCCTCCCCTCCATGGCCATGCCTCTCTCCAAGGGTCCCAACAGCCTTCAATTCTCATAATAACTCCTCAAGGATTCCTCCAAGGAGGGGGTAGGGAAGGAAAGAGGGATAGGGGGCCTTGCAGGACCCCTGCCTTTCTTTGGGGGGAGAAGAGGGGCTTCTCCCCTCCAGCCATTCCTCTCCCCACTTCCCTCCCTCCCTAAGAAGAGACTGTGAGGGAAGAAATGGCTTCTGGGGCTGAGACTGTGCAGGCGCATATAGCCCCAAAGGCCCCTCCTCAGCATGCACAGGGATTGCCACGTCCTAGATGCTGCTGCTTATTCCGCTGGCGGCCTTTGTGGGAAAGGAAGGTATGCGCCGGGGTTCAGTGGCCTCCCCTTCCTTCCCTCCTTTCTTCCTTTGAGGAGACCGCAATGGAGGCCAAGGTGCAGTGCTGGACTCAAGAGGGAAAGGCAGGAAAGGAAGGCTCTGCTTTGGAAATATAGCTCTCTCTGTGTATCCTGTATGTTTGTGTCTGTGTGTCTGTGCTGTTCTTATGGCTGGGAATGGATCTGAGGACTGAGGAGAGAAGAAAGGGTCAGTTTTGGGCAAATTCAGAAATTCTGTGCATCAATGTCCAGTGTGTTGAAACAGTAAAGAACTTTATTGAGAAGACATAGAAATTCAGTGTTTAAGCCAGAACTGACCACTCCAATCCAAACAATATATTAAAACCCTAAAACCTAAAACATCACCCTCTTCCAATCCTAGCCCCCACCTCCAATTCCCACACTCTATGCCCCACAGGTAACAAGGCCCCCTTTTGCCATTCCCACAAACTAGCCCTTTCTGTTAATACTTGCCCCCAACTTTCTTAAGCCAAAATC
>NW_024834946.1:0-1269 GCF_019175285.1 Sceloporus undulatus
CAATGGGTTTCCAAGACTGAGTGAGCAAGGATTTGAACTCAGGACTCCAAGCCAGGCCTCCTCATGTCCTGTCATTGGCTCTCTCCAGGGCAGCTCTTTCCCCGGTACCCCCCCGGGCCTTCCTCCTGCTGCCCCGATGGTCACTCGATTGTGCTATGCTCCACAAAGAGGGAGCGAGGGATGCCAGACCAGCCTCCGCCGGGGCTCAGGAGGTCGCCTCAGAAGGAGGGTTGACAGGAGCTGGGGGTGGGGGTATCAGGCCAGTCCCCAGCAGCTTCTCTTGCCCCCTTCTATGCCAAGCCCCTCCGGGACCCAACTCATGGGGCCCGCACCACCTCTGCCACCCTTTCTAGCACCCTCCTGGGGCCTCATCTTCCTCCTCACCCTTGCATCAGCCTCCACCATGAAAACCCACTGAGTGGTGACCCTTGACAAGGCACACTCTCTCAGCCCCAGAGAGGGGTCATGGCATGGCAAAAAAAATGAGGAGGAGGAAGAGGAGGAGAAGGAGGCAAGGGACTGTCGGGGTCCTGAGGAAGAGGAGGATGAGACAGAGGACAAGACTGTGGAGGAGAAGGAGGCAAGGTTGAGGGACCCAGGAAATGGTGGATGGAACCCCCCCTTTTTTTTTAAAAAAAAATCTTATCGAAAAATTACTAGATTGCTAAAACAATCACTTGTCTTTGCAAGTGGTTGCTTCAGCAACATAGCAATTTTTGGATGTTTATTTTTTAAACAAAAAAACCAGCACTGGGGGTGTCTGTGGTGGGGAGAGATAATAATAATAAAATAATAATAAAATTTTTATTTATATGCTGCCCTTCCTACGATCAGGGCGGCTCACAACAGATTAAAATACATACATAATAAAATACATAAATACATAATTAAATCAAACCAACAAGTAAAAAGCCCCATAGCCCAACCTCTTGGCCACGGAAGAGGAGGGAGGCCCACAGGATATTCATTCGGGGAATGCCTGTTGGAACAGGAAGGTTTTGAGATCCTTCCTAAATTGGGCCAGGGTAGTAGACGAGCGGAGCTCTGTGGGCAGCGCATTCCAAAGGGCTGGGGCAGCTATAGAAAACGTCCTCCGAGTAGTGGAGACTAATCTGGCCCCAGGCACCTTCAGTAGCTGCTGCCCAGACGTTCCGAGGGTGCGAGGCGGAATGTACGGGGAGAGGCGGTCCTTTAGGTATCCTGGGCCCAAGCCATTTAGGGCTTTATAGGTAATTACCAACACCTTATATTGAGCTCGGAAGCAAATGG
>NW_024834947.1:0-1269 GCF_019175285.1 Sceloporus undulatus
CCAAAGTGACTGGAAGCAGCTTTATTTTGGCCAGTCTGTATGGGGCCTATGATTCCTATATATTCAGAGAGAGAGAGAGAGAGATTTACAGAGAGAATAGAGAGAGAGATTATACACACACACACACACACACACATCCCTCCATATTTGTGGCCTTGACTTTTGAAGATTTGATTATTCACAGATTTGATTAATATGTTCTCTCTAGGAATCTCTAGGCCCTGCTCCAGTGCAACTCTATGGTCAACTTTAACTAGAAGTTGCACTGAAGGACCTAGAGATTCCTGGAGAGAAGACTCTACTAGGACTTTGTAGCTCCTCCAGCGCAACTCTATAGTCAATGTCTGTCGGACGATGACCACAGAGTTGAGCTGGAGGACCTAGAGATTCCTAGAGAGAATACTCTACTAGGCCTTTGTAGCTCCTCCAGCGCAACTCTATAGTCAATGTCTGTCGGACAATGACCACAGAGTTGAGGTGGAGGACCCATAGGTTCCTAGAGAGAATACTCCACTAGGCCTTTGTAGCTCCTCCAGCGCAACTCTATGGTCAATGTCTGTCAGACGATGACGACAGAGTTGAGCTGGAGGACCTAGAGATTCCTAGAGAGGTATCATCTCAGGTAGAAACATGGTGTTTTTGTTATTTGTGGTTTTCTCATATTCATGAGGGTCTTATGCCTCTAACCCTAGTGAATATTGAGGACAAATACACACACACACACACATATGTATATATATATATAGAGAGAGAAAGAACATATATATATTCCTGGTGTGCGTGTATATTGACACACACACATTTCTATATGCTACTAGATTGTGTGTGTGTGTGTGTGTGTGTGTGTATAGAGAGAGAGAGAGAGAGAGAGAGAGAGAGAGAGAAAATATACAGTGGTACCCCGGGTTACGAATTTAATTCGTTCCGCAGCGCCGTTCGTAACCCGAAAGATTTCGCAACCCGAAACCGCTAGCGCTGGA
Organism: Sceloporus undulatus; assembly: GCF_019175285.1. Lineage (NCBI taxonomy): Eukaryota > Metazoa > Chordata > Lepidosauria > Squamata > Phrynosomatidae > Sceloporus > Sceloporus undulatus. The sequence goes on from NW_024834947.1 coordinate 981, forward strand.
AATCCGCGGCTTTTAAATTTCGTGCCAAAAAGCGCCGAAACACACCAAAAAAAATTTCGTAACCCGAAAAATCTTTCGTTACCCGAAATAGTTTTTTCCAAGCTAACTTTTTCGTACCCCGGAAATTTCGTAACGCGATCAATTCGTATCCCGGGGTACCACTGTATATGTATTTCTGGTGTGTATGTATGTGTATATATTTTCCTCATATACTCCTAGATTGCTTACATATACATACATACATATATACACATATAGAAAGCAATATATATAGACAGAAAGAGCAGAA
>NW_024834948.1:0-1269 GCF_019175285.1 Sceloporus undulatus
ACTTTTAGTTTATCATAAAATAAGTACCCGTGAAGTCCAAATTTTAATTCAAATTTTTCTAAGTTAATTATTCTCTTATTTTGTAATTTTATCCAATCCGTTAACCAATCCAAAACACATGCGTGGAGTTACCATTTTAGATTTGGCAATGCTAAACCTCCCCTTTCTGTCGAATCTTGTAAAATTTTTATTTTAATTCTTGGCTTTTTGTTACCCCAAATGAAATGTACAATGTCCTTTTCCCATTTTTTGAATATTTGATCGTTACCAATTATAGGAATGTTCTGAAACAGGAAAAGTATTTTTGGAAGTAACGTCATTTTTATAATTGCCATCTTTCCGATCCAAGATAAATTCAGGCTTTTCCATTTTTGTAAATCAGCTCTTATCGTTTTCCAAATTTTATCATAATTATTTTTGAATAAATCAATATTTTTACTCGATAAGGTAATTCCTAAATAATTCACTTTTTTGACCAACTTGAAGCCTGATTTTTCCTTCAGTTCTTCCTTTTCTTCTTTTCCCAAATTCAACGTCAAGATATTGGATTTTTCAATGTTGATTTTATACCCTGCTACTTTGCCAAATTTTTTAAAAATTTTTAATAGAGAATCCATACTTTCAATTGGGTTAGCTATAGTCAAAACCAGATCGTCCGCGTAGGCCCTCAATTTGTATTCTTCTCTTGCAATTTTGACTCCCTCAATTTTTGATTCTTGTCTAATTTGGATTAATAAAATTTCTAATACCATTATAAACAATAGAGGTGACAACGGGCAGCCTTGTCTTACTCCCCTGAATATTTCACATCTTTCAGTTCTCTCTCCATTGACGACAAAATTTGTTTCTTGTTTTTTATATATTGTTTCAATAGCTTTTAAGAATTTGTCACCAATATCTATTTTTTTTAATACTCTGGTCATAAAATCCCAATTCACGTTATCAAATGCCTTTTCGGCGTCAATGAAAAAAAGAGCCAATTTTTTATCAATTCTTTTACTGTGTATTTCTATTAAATTTAACAAATTTCTGATGTTATCTTTAATCATTCTGCCGGGAAGAAAACCTGATTGATCTGTATGAATCCAATTTACCAATATTTTTTTCAATCTCTCCGCTAGAATTGAGACAAATAATTTATAATCAGAATTTAATAACGCTATTGGTCTATAATTTTTTGGAGCAGTTAAGTCTTTACCTTCTTTCGGGATTAATATAGTTATAGATTGTGTCCATGTTGAGGGGATTTTTCCTTTTAGCCCCTCATTC
>NW_024834949.1:0-1269 GCF_019175285.1 Sceloporus undulatus
ACACACACACACACACACACACACTTTTTTCCAGGCAAGCATGCTCTGAAGATTGCCAACCACAGATGTTGGTGAAACGTCAGGAAGAAACTCTTCTAGAACATGGCCACATAGCCTGAAAAACCCACAAAAAACTATGGATGCTGGCCATGAAAGCCTTTGACTTCACAAACAAACACTTATTGTAAATGTAAGGATTTCATAAGCCTTTTCTCTCATGCAGTCATTAAAAGATGTATCTTTGCTTATATTTTTCCATTCACCACCATAGTTATAATTTTGTTGTGTTTTTAATTGTTAGTGTTTTTATGATAGCACAATTTATTTATTTTTTTAACATCGGTAATTAATGTTTTAGTTGCATCCTTTTTTAAATTATTGTAAGCCACCTTGTATCCCATTCTGAGTGAAGGCATGGATATGCATCCAATAAATAAATAAACAATGGTCTTATTATGAAGCGAGGTGAGATCATGTGTACACACCACTGAAGCTCTAACCTCTGTCAAAAAGACAGGTGCAAGTTGAATATAGGTTGTATTCTGCTCTATAAATCTATACTTTCCTGCTTATGAAAACAAACTAAAATTACACATCATCTGTAATTTTGTCCCTGAGCTGGTAGCTCATATTACAGAATATTATTAGCTTGACTGCCATTTTAACAACTGTCAGGAAATACTGCATATTGCTGTACTGGCTTGGAAAAGTGTTGTTACTTTTGCTGCTGAAAAAGGAATTGAGACCTCAGCATCCCTAGAGGGTTTTTCTTTTTAGGTCACTAGCAATTTTATACTGTATCAGAAACTCAGCAAAATTAAAAACAAAAATAGTTGCTGGATGAATTTTTTTTACTGTTTTACAAGACTAACAAAACTTTATGGACTGTTTCCCCTGTTGAAACTTTGCTTCCATTGTTTAAAAGAATTACAGGGAGTAATTATTGTTATTTAGAATTTGCAAAGACTTTGGTGTGATAACAAAAGATTAACAATAATGGAAACTACAGATTGTATATAATTAAAAACATAAAAAAGAGGGGAAATGGGGTGGGAAATGTTACACATGAGTGTCTCTATTACAAAGGTGGAGAAATTCTTTCACTACAAGGGTTGGATTTAGAGAGGTTCAGAGGGAGACACATCCCATGGATAGGCAGTGCCAGAAGTGGGACCAAGAATATCCAAATATTTTAGTGTGAAGCTCTTACTGCCAATAACAAAGCTGTAGGAAAGGCATTTTGACCTTTTCAGAATGAGAAAGGAGCTA
>NW_024834950.1:0-1269 GCF_019175285.1 Sceloporus undulatus
TTTTTTGCTCCGCGCGGGAGCCGCGCGGTTTGGCTGCTGCAGCTCCCACGCAGAGCAAATGGCGGCGGCAGACCGCCGCAAAGTGGCGGTCTGTACCCCGCCATTATACACATATTGAGCTGACTCTTGTACATTAATGTCTCCTTTGTTCAGACAACAATGAGGAGACAATCTCCACATGATCTAGGGTGGTCAACCTTTAAAAAAAAGACCAACACATTTTGGCCTATTTGAGGTTCTTCAGGGTTCTTCAGTTGGGGCTACTCTCCAAAACACAGGATCATTGAGTGTTTGTGTTTTGGAGTGTTCTTAACTCCAGCGACCTCTGACGAAGGTCCTTGAAGAAAGCCTTTTCTCATATAGGCCGAAACACATTGGGCTTTTTTTTTTAGAGGAATAAATAGTTGAACATCTCAAGAGCATGTGGAGCTTGTCTCTTCACCTTTTTCTGCTTTTAACATGTTTTTCAGTATTTTCTTTGCTCCTTCTTTGTTTAGAAATGCTAAAGGTAAAGAACTTGTCTGACTGCTAGGAAACACATTACATTACTTGTCTAACCAACTCCTAGGGTCTATCTAAAAATTATATCACACTCTGGGGAGTCTTTGGTTCTCTGCAAAAATTAAACAGAGAGACATTCCTAAAACCAGTGAATCATCTTTGTTATTGCACATCTGTTAGGAAAGAATAATTCATGTCTGATTGGAACTACTAAACTATTCGTATAGTACATAAAACCATCCGCTGCTTATTCTCCAGATTCCATTTGATTGTTCTCATGTTGGGATTGTTATCCTCCCTTCCCCTCCCCATAATGTAAAGCTTTTAGAAATCTTATTTTAGAAGGAAAGGTGAACTCATCTTTAGTTGGTTACTGCATTGAAGTCATTTAAAAAAAAAGGGCTCTGTAAAGTGTTTTAAGATTACCCTTACATTTGAAAATAACATAGAAACAATTTTGTTTCTTTAACCTATTCATACAAAATTATAATGATTTGGTTTCTGTGTCTCCTGAAGTCTAATCTGTTTTCTCTCATTGGAAGTCATAGAGCAATTTGAGGGGGGGGGGGGTGACGCATGTACGGCCTTACTTGTGAAGACAAAAAAAATTTCTTAAATAACTTTTTTAAACTATAAAAAATCTTAAGAGTTCACATTCAAAAGAGATAATTCTCTACTATATTTTTAGATGAACAATTAAGAGTATTTGTAAAATTTTGGCATATAAAAGTGCCTTTTTCACCAGAAATCTTTCTTTTGGGTATGTTA
>NW_024834951.1:0-1269 GCF_019175285.1 Sceloporus undulatus
CCATGAAAATTTATCTGGTTTCGATAATGAAGAACAAAAATGTTGGCTTGGCTTTACTTATCAATGTTAAAATCGCCTTATGATTACTAAAACAAAGATTTTTTTCTTTACAGGTAGGTAACTGAAATGAAACATGACTGAATACAAGAAGAAATGTCGACAGTACAGTATTGATTATTTGAAATTTGGTTTTCTTCCATCAAAGGCAGACAAATGATTGCCCATATGCCTTTTATGCAACAGAGTTTTGAGCAATGACTCTATGAAACCATAGAAACTCGAAGATCATGTAAGAAGGTGTCATCCTGATAAAATAGGTAAAGATTTAAAATATTTTCAAACATTGAAGGAAAAATATGAAAAGAGACCCGCCGTGCACAGTATGTTCACTTCAACCTCTCAAAGTAACGATGATGGCTTGCGAGCATCTTACAATATCTCATTGCTTATAGAGAAATCTGGAAAACCGCACACCATCAGAGAACAGTTAATTTTACCCGCTGTTGAAGAGGTTTTAAAAACTGTTCTGCACAAACCTCCATTTGACATACTCAAAAGAATTCCTTTGATTAACAACACTGTACAAAGATATATTGATGAAATGCCCTGATATTGAAAGCTTCTTGTGTAAATACAGTGGTACCCCGGGTTACGAATGTAATTCGTTCCGCGGCGCCGTTCGTAACCCGAAAGATTTCGCTAGCCGAAAAAGCCATAGCCGCTAGCGCTGAAAGCCGTGGTTTCGTGTGAAAAAGCGCCGAAAAGCACCAAAAAATTTTTCGTAAGCCGAAAAAAAAAACGTAACCCGAAACAGTTTTTTCCTATTTATTTTTTTCGTATCCCGGAAATTTCGTAACGCGGTGATTTCGTATCCCGGGGTACCACTGTATCTGCTAACAACTCATTTTTCTATTCAACTGAACGAGTCAACTTTACCTAGTAATGAAGCATTATTACTGGCATATGTTCAATTTGTTATGGATGAAGAAATCCATGAAGAACTGCTATTAGTGAAAACTTTGGAGACAGACACTAAAGGCGAATCAATATTTAATGTCCTGAGTGATTTTTTAAAGGAAAAATCGATTCCATTTACAAACGTTATTTCAGTGGCAACAGATGGAGCTCCTGCCATGTTTGGGTGATATCATGGGTTTATAAGCCATCTTAAAAGAATTATACCAGGAGTAACTGCAATTTACTGTGTCATCCACCTGGAAGCGAAAAAATTGAGTGATAGATTGCACCAATCGCTTCAATTTGTGATTA
>NW_024834952.1:0-1269 GCF_019175285.1 Sceloporus undulatus
ATGGAGACCATGACTGAACTGTACCGGAGGAAAGTAGATCATGAATGTTCACTTCCAACGGGGCAACATGATACTATCGCCCAAGGAACTATGCACACATCATTGAGGGCATCTCCGGGTGATATTCCTCCCTCAACACCAGGCCCAGCTATCTTTACAGATTTCCAGGAGCAACCATCCACATCGTATGTTGGTGGGAAACGTCAAGGGAACAATTCCCCTGAATTCTTTGATGAACTTCCTCCTGCTTATGCTCCTGATGGTTGTACTGTCACTCCTACTAGTGAAATTACAGATGATGACAACACAGTAGAGAACATCAACAGGGATGTTCAGAATGTTGTTGCAGTCACTGATCCCCTTGAAAATGAAGGCTGTATCGGAACCGTGCAATGTGTGAACAATGCTGGAACATCTTCCTTGCAATGCGCAGTTGCACCTGTACTAAAACAAAATAAACCATGCAGTTCTCGTACTGGGAGGATAATCAAGAAAAAAAAATCCCCATAAGGGAAACATTTATAGGGAAAAGGTTCTGTTTTGAAACCTCAGATATGTTTCAGCATTCGATGTTTACCCTGTTATGTGCCCTTTGGGACCGATAAAGAGGGACTTTAACCATTTCTCCTTGAACCAAATTAAAATTTAGTTTTCATGTTAAGAAAAACGTTTGTATGTCACCATGTGCATATGGAAATGTTCTCACATAATGTATATACAGTTTATATAAATGCATGCTTTCTTTACATAATGGAAAACAAGTCACCAGACGGATTTTTTTCAAAAGAAAAAGGATATTTAATCGTGTTTAAAAATGTTAAGTTATATTGTTGATAAAATACAGCTGTGTTCTCAGAAATTGGTCTGCCCTCCTTAATATACCTAAACATTTCCACAGCAATAGCAATATTATTCAGCAATGGTTTCCAGAACAGCCTTCCTTTTGGTTTTCAAGTTTGGTATTATCCTTAATGTCTTCAAAGTGTAACATTGCAATGGTAGGAAACATGATGTATTAATAGAAATGTAATATATACAATCCATTTTTACACCATTGTTTTCCTATATTCCCAAAAATGATATTTGAAACATCAATATAGCAATTGTATAACACTACAAAATAGATTTCCAAAATTTGGGTAAACAATGAAACTAATCTATAACAGTCGGGTATTTATACCCCACAATAATATATACAGCACTAGCAGAACCTGATTGGAAAAAAAAAGTTAAAAGAAAAAAGAATCTAAACAACCGTGATTCAACATT
>NW_024834953.1:0-1269 GCF_019175285.1 Sceloporus undulatus
GGGGATGCATTTTACTGCATACAGAAGTCCCTCACTCGTTCCGTTCCATTCCCGATCTGTTCCCAGTCCGTTCCAGAGGGGGCGATTTCTGAGAACTGTTCAGAACAGTTCCATGTGTGAATTTTTGCAGAATAAGTCCTGAATAGAGATTCTTTTATTCCAGGATTCTTCTCATCAGGGTACCTTGACATTTGGGAAACATGGGCCCATTACAGACAGGCCTTTTAGTACGGAGTCAGTCCGTACTAGGGTTAGGAAGGTGCGGTGCTTCCGCACCCCCCTAACCCTAGTATGGACTGAGTCTGTACAAAATGGCGGCGCCCCATCTACATGGGGGCCACCATGACGACGTCACGACTGCGCCGCCTCTATATGGGGCGGCACGGATGTGATGTTGTCGCTCCGCGCGAGGGCGCTTAGTGCACCATTTGCACGGAGCAGGAAGGTGCTCCGCTTTGGAGCCCTTTCCTGGTTTGTGGCGCTGCTTTGCATCGCTGGGCGCAGCCTTCAGATGGCTGCACCCAGCAATGCAAGGGAGAAAGGGGTCAAGTGGCCCCTTTCTCCTCCTCCCCGCCACCGCGGGGTATCCTTGGGGCTTGAAGCCCCAAGGAACCCCTTTCCAGGCTGCGGGGAAGCAGCCTTTTGCCACTTCCCTGCAGCCTGGAAAGCGGCGGATCAGGCCTCAGCGGCTGCCGTTCTGGCCACTGAGGCCCCGATACTCCGGGGAAAGGGGCGGGTACAGGCCGCCGCTTTTCAGCGGTCTGTAACGCACCATGGTTTTCAACTTTTAAAAAAAGTTTGAACATTCTAGTCAAGTATGAGCTGCCTTTTCCTTAAACGTTTGACTTGGGCCCTGAAGCCAAGTCATTCTGGGATGGGGGGTGGGGTGGGGACAGGGGGCTGGCTTCAGGAATCACCTGTGTCATGGGAGAGCCACCCCTTTCAAAGTGCATTGCCTCTGAGAATGAACTGGCTACTTCCTTTTCCACAGATATGCAAGTACCGAGACTGCACATGTAACAGACTACCATATGAATGGTTTACCACTTTACAATCTTGCCCCTACATTCAGCAGAATTGATTCCTGGGATAAGATAACCGATTTTAGGATTAAGTATAAAGAACTCAAAGGGACTTACTTTTAAGAGATATGCATAGGTCATGTATTGGTTTCTGTTGGAGTTATATAAATGAAATTTTATCTGAAATTTGGGCTAAACAGGGTTATAGTGCTTTATAAAATCAGAAACTGATTTTGTACAGATTTCC
>NW_024834954.1:0-1269 GCF_019175285.1 Sceloporus undulatus
GAGGCGCGCGAGGCGGAGGAGGCGGTGGGTGGCTGCCTGCCTGCTGCCTTGGCATGCGGGCGGGGGGGAACGTGCCAAGGCAGCCACCCACCTCCTCCTCCGCTTGGGCCCAGGAGGCAGAGGAGGAGGAGGGAGGAAGGAAGGGAGGAGGGAGGAGGGAGGAAGGAAGGACGAGGAGGAAGAAGAGGAGGTGGAGGAAGAGGATAATGATGATGATGATGATGATGATGATGATGATGATGATGATGATGAAATGAGCCAGCTTCTGAGGCACGACCAATGTAAGTTGCTCTGATTTTTACAAACTCATGCGCAGTGGGGAAAAACCAAAGTCCCTTGACCAAGTACACACTTCTGAGAAGTACAGTTGAATCCGAGGGCAAACTCACTTCTTGTTAAACCACCTTGACATATTCAGTATGCATAACATGTTCAGTGTGAAACCCAAAGAGTTTGGTTATCGAATAAACCTCTGAAATATGCAAGAGGCCATGTTAAGGAAAGCCATGTTCAATGCCCAAATGTGCTGTTTGGAATGGGGGGGACGGGGGTTGGCCAGAAAGGGAAGTACATTTCTGCCATCTGTCTAGGAATAATGCCCAAATGTCCTCCATTTTGATCAGGCCTAAGAAACATGCATTTATAGTAACATTTTTAAAAAACCATCAATTTTTTTTGCATGCCCTCCATTATTAAAAATGTGCCCTACATTTGTCCTACATTTGTCCCAGTTTGGAGGTCCAGACTTATGGCAACCCTAGTTCCATGCCTCTAAAAATTAGCCATGTGTAAGCAATCTGAAAGATTCTTCTTCTTCTGTGTCCTGACATGGCCCCTGAAACTGACCCTAAGAAGCCTCTTGCTCTTGCATCTGCCAAATCTATTCAACCTAAGCATGCAGAGAAGCATTTGAGGCCTCCTCCCCACCAATGGAATGCCCTTCAAAAGAGGCTTTCTCATCATTTGGACATCATTTAGTCTTTTCAGTCAACCTGACTGATAACATCTATAGGACTAAGTACTGTGCATTCACATCTTGGAAAAGTTATGAAAGCCAACAAACAGTTCTAAAAAGGAAAAGAAAATATTTGCTTAATGTTTGTAAACTGAAACTATGATTTGGATTCTCAAGTGTGTCTGACATAAACCATGGTTTGCAGTGATGTCTGAGGATGTATCTACACTGTAGAACTAATGCAATTTGAGACTACTTTAACTGCCATGGTTCCATCCTACGGTATCCTGGGGATTTGTAGTTTTATATAGTCT
>NW_024834955.1:0-1269 GCF_019175285.1 Sceloporus undulatus
CAAATCCAGCCCCGTTCTGCCATGCAGGAACTCCCCGTCAAAACATCCCCAGCCTCTGAGGAAAGGCTTCCATGGAGGAAGACCCCGCCGCCATCCTCTCAGAGAGCATACTCCACTCTCAGGCAGCTCTCCTTGGAGGAAACGGGTGCCTTCTCTTCCCACTCATTATATACAGAGGGCTATGGAGGCCCCTCTCTCTTTAGGGCTGGCTGCCTCTCTCTCTCTCTCAAGATGCTAAGCTTCAGTTAGTATGCCTCTCTAGCCTGCTTCCTAGACTTTGATGTACTGTGTGTACTCAGGCATAAGTGTACAAATTAGGCTCAAAAAGCAGAATCAGAGAGTTGGAAGAGACCACAAAGGCCATCCAGTCCAACCCTTCTTCTGCCATGCAGGAACTCTCCATCAAAGCATCCCCATTGACAGATGGCCATCTACCTTCTGTTTAAAGACTTCCAAGGAGGGAGACTCCACTACACTTTGAGGGAGTGTCTTCCAATGTCTTTCACTGGCAGGAAGTTCCTCCTAATGTTCAGGTGGAATCTCTTTTCCTGTAGATTGCATCCATTGTTCCAGGTCCTGTTCTCTGGAGCAGCAGAAAACAAGCTTGCTCCCTCCTCAATATGACATCCCTTCAAATATTTGAACAGGGCTATCATATCACCTCTAAACCTTCTTTTCTCCAAGCTAAACATCCCCAGCTCCCTGAGTCGTTTCTCATAGGGCAAGGTTTCCAGACCTTTCACCATTTTAGTCTCCCTCCTTTGGACACACTCCAGTCTTCCAGGTGGGGCCTGACCAGAGCAGAATAGAGTTGGACTATTACTTCCCTTGATCTAGATACTATACTTATATCAATGCAGCTTAGAATCAATATGACACCCCCTTCAAATACTTAAACAGGGCTCTTCATATCACTCCTTAACTGTCTCTTCTCCAGATGCAACTGAGGAGCAAAATGCCGGTGCATCGCCTTTAGTCTTCAAATCTACCAATTAGATCTGGCTTGCACTAGGGCCAAGTGCAAAAGACAAACGCTTAGGATTAAAAGTACCGTATGTACTCAGCTATAAGTCGAGAAATGTATGCCCCAAAATTAACCCTAAAATTTGGGGTAGACTTATATAAGGGTCAATAAAGCAAGCAATCCATTGAACACCAATGGAGTTTTCTTCATTTAAATCCACTTGCTTCTTTCTCTGGTCCACTTTGCAAGCCTTTGCTTCCTATGGAAAAACCTCTATTTAGATCCACTTGCTTCTCTCTCTGGTC
>NW_024834956.1:0-1269 GCF_019175285.1 Sceloporus undulatus
AGCATTTGCCCAACACTGCTCTTGAACATGCAAAGATCAGGCAAGCAAGATCTGCTTTGCTATTTGCAAAAAAAGATGGAAAAACAATGGGCCTTTGGTATCCTTTGGGATTTGGTTTGGATAGCAAAATCCATGGGTGCTCAAGACCCATTATATAAAATGGGTGACCTTGGATAAGTCACACTCTCTCAGCCTCAGAGGAAGACCAATGGCCAACTGAAAGGCAGACAACACACACACATCTACATGATGGGAAATGGCATTCATTCTGGGCCATGAAACCCACTGCAGGGGAACCTTGGGCAGGAGACACTCTCTCAGCCTCAGAGGAAGACAAAGGGCAAATCGGAAGGCAAACCTGAAGGCAAGGAAACCCTGGGAATAGGGTAACTAGACACAAGTTCAAGGCATGCAGCACACCCCCAGCCCCCAAGGCACACTCTCTCAGCCTCAAAGGATGGCAATGGTAAACACCCTTCGACAAAATCTACAAAGAGACTCCTGTGACAGTGTTGCCTTAGGATCCCCAGGAAGGAATTGAAGGCACACAATTCTCCCCCCAAAGTCTGGGAGGAAAAGGAGGAGGAAGGCTTAGAGGAAGGGAGTGAGGTGGAAGAGGAGGAGGAGGAGGAAGGGCTTACAGGAAGGGCCTGAGGAAGAGAAGGAAGGCTTAGAGGAAGGACCTGAGGAGGAGGAGGAAGAGCGTGAGGAGGAGGAGGAGGATAAGTAGGAAGGGCTTACAGGAAGGGCCTGAGGAAGAGGAGCAGGAAGAGGAGGAAAGCTTAGAGGAAGGACCTGAGGAGGAGGAGGAGGAGGAGGAGGAGGAAGGCTTCGAGGAAGGGCCTAAGGAGGAGGAGGAGGGGCAGAGAGACCTCTGGAGGATTCTGCAGAGGAAGAAGAAGGAGAAGAAGAAGAAGGGGCTCCTGAGCATATGCAGAGGCCTCTGGGGGAGAAGCCACAGGGAGAAATCTCCTGGTTGTAGCTTATTATTACTATTATTAGAAGTAGTAGCATTAGTATTATTAAATTTTATTTATTTATAAAGACATGGAAAGATGTATTTATAAAGAGTATCTCAATGAGTCTCTATATTATAGCATCAGGAAAGATTTCAGCTGTTGTTAAGGTTTGGAAATGCTGTTTGAGGACCCTTCTGACTTTGGGAATCTTTCATCCTCCATTTTGGGTTCAATTAAGGCCTCAAACTGCCAACTGCCAAGCGCTGAGGAAGAGGCAGCCATTTTGTGTTCTGGAGGCCATTTTGTGCTG
>NW_024834957.1:0-1269 GCF_019175285.1 Sceloporus undulatus
TTTTTGTTCTTCTTGTTTGTTTGTATGTTTGTTTGTTTCATTCTTAGTAATATGAGATGGTCTGGTCTGCCTCCTTCCTTCTTGCCTGAAAATCTCTTAAGAAACACACTGGCTCTCTTTTGGCTCAAGGAGCCTGGCCTCCTTCTGGCTCTGAAGTCTCAGGGAGAGAAAGAGGAGTCTCTCATTTCAACTGAGGAGGCCTCAGAGAAGGTTCTGGAAGATTATTCCCCACAGTCAGAAGCAGCGCAAAATGGCTGCCGGAAGACAAAATGGCCACCAAAACACAAAATGGCTGCAGGAACAGAAACTGGATGCCTCTGCCTCAGAATGAACATGGGGGTGTGGCATTAATGATGATTAAGGTCTGGCGGCAGCTCCATCCTCTCCCCCGCAGGCCTGATAATATCATCATCACCACCAGCAGCACCATTGCTACAGCATGAGAGCCACCATTAAAAGCATTGAAATCCCCTTTGGGGAGTGCCACTCTCCCACCTTCAGAGAGAGTGGGCCTTGCCTAGAAGGACTGCTGGGCCTCCTTCCTCCCACCTTAATGGCAGTGGCCAAAGGAAAGCAGCAGCAGCAGGAGACCCAAGCCAGGCCCAGCCAGACCTCAGGGCAGCAGTGAAGCCTAGTGGTTCCAGGCCTTGTCTCTCTGCTGCCACTCCATTCACCTCGCTCCTTACTCCCTCTCTCTGTCTGTCTCTTTCTCTCTCTTACACTCTGCTCCTCTCTCTTCCTTCCTTCCTCCCTCTCTGTCTGTCTCTTTCTCTCTCTTACACTCTCTCTTCCTTCCTTCCTTCCTTCCTTCCTTCCTTCCTTCCTTCCTTCCTTTCTCTCTGTCTGTCTGTCTCTTTCTCCCTCTGACACTCTGCTTCTCTCCTCAGTCACTCTTCCGTGTGCAGAGCTAAATAGAGAAGCAGAAACTCCTCCTCTTCTTGAAGCTGGCCAATGGGGCAGAGAGGCTGGAAAACCCCACCCACTGCCCCAGACTCACATTTTGTGTTCTGGCAGCCATTTTGTGTGCTGCTTATGACTGTGGGAAATGTTCCAGAACCTTCTCTCTGAGGCCTGAGTTGAACTGACCATTGGCTTCTCTTTCTCTCCCTGAGGCTTTAGAGTGATTAGGAGGCCCAACTCCTTGGGCCAAAAGGAAGGAAGTGTGTTTCTTTGTGTGTCTTTTGTGTGTCTTTTCAGATTGCAATCCTATATATACATATTATCAGACACAACTCCAGAGAGTGTTAGCCTTTTGGATGCCAGAAGGTT
>NW_024834958.1:0-1269 GCF_019175285.1 Sceloporus undulatus
AATAGGATGTGAGAATAACCCCAAAGTCTCTCCTGGGCCCTAGAATGACCCTGGAGACAAGGCTATGAGGGCAGGGAGTGTGTGGCTGTGCGGCCCTGGAGAGGGCTGTGGGCGAAGGGGACTTCTGGGGCCAGAGAGGGAGCGGAGGTCGAGGAGGAGGAGGGAAGGCTGGGGCCAGGGCAAGGTCTCACTGTGGCCTGGAAAGATGTCCCAAGGAGAGGGGCCTCTGGACGGCTAGCAAGGGAAACATGCACTTTTTGGGTGCGATGGGCATTTGATTTTGCCTAATTCAGTACCAATATTATCCTAATCTCAACCTTCTTTTTATAGGAGTTTCGTTCAAGCCTCTTTGTATCTTGTTTCAAGAAAGAAGGCAGCAGAGCAATGGCTGCCACCGATTTCTTTTCGTCTTCGCTGGTTTCCCGATGTGTAGTTTAAGGGGATGTCCTTGAGGGAGCCCCTCTCAGAGCAAAAGGGAGGAGGAAAGGCTTCTGTGGATGATGGGCATAACAGTCTAGATGGGTCCATCGTTCCCACCATGAAAGCAGACCTTTTCATTCTCCCCTTTTCATTTCTTGTTTTTGGGCACAATTATCACCCCATTAGTTTTCGGCCAATTCAGAATCCATGTCACTCATGGGAAGTGACCATATATATATATATGGTCACACACACACACACACACACACATATATATATGAGATCATATATCTATGACTCAATTCGATAGTTTTGCAACTACTTTCGATTACTCAGATGGCTGCTCTGCTCATAGTGAGGCAAGTAATTGCAAAACCAATGAATCAACAACTCTATCAATGTATTATATATATATATATATCTGCCATGACTGACATGCATCTTGAAGTGGCTCAAACTACCAAGGATGACAATCGGGCGAAAAAGAAGTGATTACATTTATTATTATTATTTTTGTTGTTGTTGTTGTTTATTAACCTGATCAGCAATTATCAATTTCATTGAGGAGTATAATAGGAGTAGGATTTAACACTAAGAAAAAACATCTTACTCCGGAATAGGACAAGGATTAACCCCCAAATCGCCACTTCTCCCCAGCCCTGACTTTGACTGCACTGGATCAATGCTGGGGCATTCTAGGAAATGGGGTTTTGTGAGACATTGATCCTTCTCTGTCAGAGAGAGCTCTGGTCCAACTTCAAACTGCAATTCCCAGGATTCCCTGGCACTCAGCCAGGGCAGTGAAAGCAGTCTTTCCGAAGTGTGTTCTTTCTGCAGTCTGCTTTGGAC
>NW_024834959.1:0-1269 GCF_019175285.1 Sceloporus undulatus
GGTATCAGCTTACCCCCTGGAGGTCCTTTCCCTTGAAAGAGTTGGCATTGGGGACACGAATTACAAAACGCTTTCACTTCCGCAAACACCCCCGTCCAAAAGAATCGCTGGATCACCCGCTGAATAGTCTTCTCCACCCCCAAGTGACCTGCCAGTGGGATTTCATGGGCTAGCCTCATCACCTCTCCCCTCAGTGCCCTCGGTACCACCAGCTGAGCCTCTATCTCCTCAGGGTTTTGGCTTGGTGGCAGTCGGTATAGCAAATTCCCCTTTAGCACAAATCGGGGCCCCGCACCCCCTTCCTCTGCCTGCGCCTGTCGTAGCGCTTCCGCCAGCGTGGGGTCATCTTGCTGCCAGGCCACCACCTGAGCTCTCCTAACGCCAGCCAGATCTAACACTAGGGGCCCCTCTGCCTCGGCAGCTAGCCCTTCAGTTTCCGCTAGCAACCACTGCCAGCCCAGCCAATTGCTCCCCAGTAAGGCTTCCCTTTTTAGGGAGGGACTACCCCCACTTTCAACCTCCTGCTCTTTCCTTCCACTTCTACCGTAGCCCAGACCATTCTATAGGGTTTTAAATCCCCATGTTTACATCTCACATTCACCCAGTGGGACCCCTCCGAGCCCAGCTCTTCTCTCACCAGCATTTGACTACAGCCCGAATCCACCAGTGCCTCTACCTCCTTCCCCTCAACCTTGATCCTTATGATTCTCGCCGGCAAGGGTCCTCCACTTATCTGTGCTGCTTCCCAGGTGTCAGCCCACGAACACTCCATGACCAGGCAGTTTCGCCACATGTGGCCCTCGACACCACAGGTGAAACACACTAGGGGTTTGCGCGGTGCCTCCCGCGAATTCCTTCCAACGAGTCCCGTTCTCCAGCGACTTCCGGCTTCGGAACCCCAGTCTCCTCATGAGGCCGAGGCGGGCTTGGGCCCACTCTCCCCAACCCCCTGCCAACTCCTAGGGGAATCCTTCCCCCCCACAAGGGTATCCCTTCAGCCCCCCGCTGAAGGCGACTCCCCTCACTCTCCTCCGCCGCAGTAAAGGCTTCCATCAATACAACCGCCGCCTCCAAATCCTTTGGGCAATGGCACCTTACCCAGTTCCTGGCTTGCAAGGGTAAGGTTCCCATGAACTGCTCCACCAATACCAGCTCGGCCACTTCCATCGCCAACCTCAGTGGGCTTCAACCACCGAAGCCCACTGGCTCGGATCTTTTGCCATCCCGGCCCAGGTTCCTGATTCCCTCATTCCTCCCGTGGCCCCATCT
>NW_024834960.1:0-421 GCF_019175285.1 Sceloporus undulatus
TTGAAGGCGGGTCCTCCAACGGAGAGAAGACGGAGAGGAACCAGGATTGGAGAGGACGAAGACGAAGTCTTGCCCAGGGGGTGACGAATGTCGTCGATGCCATGTGGCCCAGGGCAACTTGGACGTCTCTGGCTCTCACCCTTCTGTGTGAGATGCACGGCCTGAGAGATGTTGTCAGGGCCTGAAACCGGTCCGGAGGAAACAAGGCTAGACAGTTCTCGGAGTCAAGGATGGCCCCGATGAACTTGACCTGCCTGGTCGGCGTAAACTGGGACTTTTCCCTGTTGTCGACCAGCCTGAGGGAGTCCAGAAGGCGCAGGGCGAATGCGACTGCCTCATGCAGCTCGTCTTGGGACTTGGCTGCAAACAGCCAGTCGTCCAGGTAGGGAAAGACCATGAAGCCCTTCTGATGAAGGTATGC
>NW_024834960.1:521-1269 GCF_019175285.1 Sceloporus undulatus
CACCTTGCTTGTTGATGTAGTACATCACGGTGGTGTTGTCCGTCCTGAGGAGGACCACTCTCCCTGAGACAGCAAACTTGAACGCCCTTAAAGCCTTCTCAACTGCGAGCATCTCCAACACGTTGATGTGGAGGAGCTTGTCTCGTGCGGACCACCTGCCTTTGACGACGAGGTTGAGCAGGTGAGCGCCCCATCCCTCCAGGGATGCGTCGGTTGTCAAGGTCAGTTGTGCCTGGGGCTGATGAAAGGGCATCCCGGTGCAAGCATTGGAGCTGTTAAGCCACCATCTGGGAGAAGCGGCTACCGGTCTCGGAACCATGAGCCACTTTGAAGGCGGGTCCTCCAACGGAGAGAAGACGGAGAGGAACCAGGATTGGAGAGGACGAAGACGAAGTCTTGCCCAGGGGGTGACGAATGTCGTCGATGCCATGTGGCCCAGGGCAACTTGGACGTCTCTGGCTCTCACCCTTCTGTGTGAGATGCACGGCCTGAGAGATGTTGTCAGGGCCTGAAACCGGTCCGGAGGAAACAAGGCTAGACAGTTCTCGGAGTCAAGGATGGCCCCGATGAACTTGACCTGCCTGGTCGGCGTAAACTGGGACTTTTCCCTGTTGTCGACCAGCCTGAGGGAGTCCAGAAGGCGCAGGGCGAATGCGACTGCCTCATGCAGCTCGTCTTGGGACTTGGCTGCAAACAGCCAGTCGTCCAGGTAGGGAAAGACCATGAAGCCCTTCTGATGAAGGTATGC
>NW_024834961.1:0-1269 GCF_019175285.1 Sceloporus undulatus
ATGTCTGCATCTTTGGACCTTTTGAATGCTTTTTTTAAAAAAAAAAACATATGTAACCTTAATTTTACAGACTGCATTTATATGTACAGTACATACTGAATATGAGGCTTTAACTCTGACCCAATGTACTCACAGCTTTATCTCATTTGAATCCACAACAGTTTGACAACAGAACAGGGAACAGGAAAAACAAAACTATGATAAGAGTGACTTCTTTGCTTTTTACTCAGGACTCAAAAAAAATCAGTTCATGCTCTTTTTTAGTCACTCCTCTCAGGCCAAAATGTTATATTCTAGCTTGGAATTAGGATACAATTTCACACATGCTGGCTTGAATTTAGCTCGATTAATTTTGATTACGTCTGGCAGTGGAAACCAGAATTTGAATTTGTAAAGTGTTTCCAAATTTTCTCTTGCTATAATATAGTAAAATACCAATTTCTTTAATACTTTCATATCCTTATTCCATTCCAGAACCACATAATAATTCAACATAGGATCAACTGGCTCGCCATGTTATTTTTTTCAAAATAACAAAAATTATAAATTTCAATGAGTGTGAATCAAATTGACAATCACTAATTAACCAGAATATAACAATTATGTTCTGGATCTCTGGGTTCCAAAATCACAAAAAGACACTTCAGGTGCTTTTAAAAATATATTTAGATATTATAAAAATAAAAATTCAGGCTAAAACAATATACAAAATCAAAAACCTCTTGGATGGGCCATTCTCAAAACTTACAAATATCTCAGCATCTGTTATAACAAAAAATCATTTCAAAAACTTTAGGCCAGGAATTTAAAACAAAAAACAAACAATTATTGCAGTCAATAATCAAGAATCAAAACAAGTCAAAATATGCAAGAGCAAAATCAAAAATTAAAACCAGGAACAAAAAAATGATTTAAAACAAGCCAATTTAACATGACATTGGCAAGACTTTGCAGACATCTTTGAGCTCAAAAATACAAAAGCTAGCTCATGATATGGCCTCAAAAATTAGCAGTTGAAATAAGTACAAAATCAGCACACAATATTCAGAAAAAGCAAAAATTCAATAGGCCAGGAAACTCATGGATCACAACTTAAAACTCAAAAAATAAAAAAAATACAAAAGCTAATTCTAGCCAGGCAGCAGCAAACCTTTGCATGACCTCAGGTGAATGCTCATGATTGCAACAGCTGAAGCTACAAATACAGGCCTAGCACACCACACAACTTCATCAGGGAGTTGGAAAAACCAAGATTTGTGGTACATTGTG
>NW_024834962.1:0-1269 GCF_019175285.1 Sceloporus undulatus
GGCCGTTATGTTTTAATAACATAAGTCTCCTGAGAAAGATGCAGGTATGGGAAAAGGAGCCAAGTCATTGACGGACAACAAGAAATGTGAGCTGTCCCCAACCCCATGAAAAAGTAACTTTTCCAGACTCTAGAAACTCAAGGTCAGTAGCTAGCATCAGCAATGAGACCTCTTGGGCAGTAATATCCATAGGTTGGAGATACACCAATAAAGTCCTTTTTTTTTTCTTTGTCCTGAGCCTCCTACTATTCAGCTTCATTGGATAACTGCACTGGGCTTGCATATTAGAAGCGCTTCTCAGTTTCTTCAAGCCTTGCATAATTTTATACATCTCTGTCATGTTTCCCTTACTTTCCCCCCCCCCCCCCCCAAATCAAACAGCCCCAAATGCTGTAATCTTTTTCCCATAGAGGAGTCAGGCTAGTCTGGGATTATTTTGGTTCCCCTTTTCTGCCTCTGTTGTTGTTATGTGCTTTGACGTCATTTCTGACCAGGGCAACGCCTATCCTGGGGTTTTCCTGGCATGATTTGTTCTGAGGAGGTTTGCCATTGCATCCCCTGCTGCCAAGAGAGTGTGACTTGCCCAAGGTCACCCAAGGGGTTTGCATGGCCGACTGGGAATTTGAACTTGGTCCCCAGAGTCACAGTCCAATGCTCAGACCTCTCTGCCGGAAGAAAAGTGATGTCCTGCAAGCCCTCTGACATGCTTGCAAGGAAATGGTCTGGGAGGGAAATGTCCCTTTGCTTTGGAACACATGTCAAGACAAGGGATCCCTTTCTTGGGGCTGTTTATGGTGCTGACTTTGCTGGGTCAGGCTGTTGTCAAGCTGTGACTATTTTCAGCATCTCATAAGCCAGACTTCTGGGCTATTATCCCCAGAACAATATTTACCCATCTGTCTGCAGCCTCTCTTTCCCTCAGAAGGAGAAACCTTGACCGGCTCTCTGTGGTTTCCTGTTCTAATAGGAAAACACCAGTTCTCCTTGTGTCAGATCTCTCAGGTGCAAAATGGGCCATGAGTGTGTGTGAACATTCTGTGGCCCATAATCACATGCCAAGGAATGGGAAGTTTCCATAACAGGCTTGTTTTGCTCCAAACTAAAGCCTGGATCCTACCAATCTCAACTACAATTGAGGTTCAATCCCACTGAATCAATTATTAAAGCGTGAATCAACTCTTAGTAAATACCATGGATGCAGTGGGGCTTACCCTAGTTAGAAGTACCAATAGCATTAGGATCAGTGTCAGGGTTAAGGTAAGGTTAGGG
>NW_024834963.1:0-1269 GCF_019175285.1 Sceloporus undulatus
GATTAGCAAAACCATGGCTGAGTCTTTTCTTGCCTGTGAAGACGCATGAAATTAATGGGGTCAACATAAGTTGACAGGTGACTTGAAGATGGTGCACACACATGCTCACAGACACACCTATTTGTAATTCGGTGAAATTCGCCTTTCCCCCAAAATTCTATGCCAATTTAATACCTGCAAGATACATAGTCCTTCTACACTTTTTCCTTTTCTAGCACAAAAAATATGAAGCTGCTTTTTCGCTTTTATGGAGTAGAGTTGTCCTTCCACGTTTGCGGCTTCGACTTTTGTGGCTTTGATTATTTGAGGTTTCAATTGATATGTTCTCTCTAGGAATCTCTGGCACAATTCTGCCAGAGGTTGGCCATAGGTTTATTCCCTGCTTCTGGTTTTCTCTTTGCTGTTTTTCATCACTGTTTTGTTGAATCACTGTTGTACTCTCTTTTGTATTTCCAGCAAATTCTAGTCCATGCAGAGAATTGTGGTCAGTGGGTGACAGCGAATGAATGACTCTATTCTCAGAATAGTAATAAATGGTAGACACTTCCACCCCCATCCCCTGGTGCTTCCTTTTAAAGCATTTGGTGGGATGTGGCTGTTTGTGTGTCAGTCATCTGCTGGACATTGCCCATGTCATCAGTGGTCACAAAGGATTTCAACATAAAGCTTGTGACATCTTCAGTACCCTATTTAAACAAAACTGTAACCTCTTTGTTTCCGCATTTTCTTACTGTCCATGTGGGCTAATCTCATGCTGAAAAAGGGGTGTCCCTTCTTCACATCCAAATCATGGATCTCCTGTTCTACAGTTATAGGTCCTGGTATGTGTTTTTACCATATTGCAAGAAAGGTGCTATAATGCACCGACAGAGTTCATGCTTTGCATGTAGGAGGTTCTGTGTTCAGTTTTTGTGTAGGATCTTATGCAGTAAGGAAGCTAAGGAAGATCTATTCCTGTCCCTGAAAAGTCACTCAGAGCTTTCCCCAATCTTCTAGATATTTTGAACAGTAACTTGTGTCTATCATCCCACTTTAGGAACTGATAGGGATTTGTAGTCCAAAATGCCAGGAGAATATCACCCGAGGGAAGTCTGTTACTGATATAGCTGACCATTGATCTCCATATGAGGCAGTATATCAAACATTTCTTCTTCTTCTTCTTTCACACTTGGTGACACTGACCTGCTCCATGCGACAGTTTTCCTTATATCTTCTGTGTGCTACTGAGTGTGTTTTTCAGCATCTGGTACTTAAAGCCCTATCTAATGT
>NW_024834964.1:0-1269 GCF_019175285.1 Sceloporus undulatus
TAAGTCCCACCCACTCCCTGCTAACAGCCACAGAAGTGCTCCGTTTTTATTTAAATTTCTGGTCTCTCCAATGAGAGGCCAGCAAAGCCTTCTCCCAGGACCAGGTCGGGAGAAATATTCTCACAAGATGAAATCATTTCCCCCAAAGACTCATCCAAACAAACAAGGTACTGTGGCAATGCTGATATTTTTATATTCATCTTTGGTGTTTTAAATATTGCTCTTGTATGTCTTCCACCATTATTGATTTTGGCTGGACTTCCAAATGCCACTGTATTGATTTTTTGTAATGATGTTATAAGCAGCCTACTAGGGATATAAATTTGAAAAATAAATGAATCAGCCGTGGACAGATAAACTGGGAAGAGGACAAATGTAGTTGAAAGTTGAAAAGTTTATCAGGAAAAGGCAAGTCAAGAACAGAATCTATGTAGAGAGACAATGTTTTCTAAAAGTATAAGTACAGTAACAAACTACAAAGGTGAGAGGCTGGAGCAAGCTGATAAGAAGGTGTATGGTTTACCAAAATAAGCAGTGTTTCCATCCCAGTTTCTAGAAAAACCTGTGGTTCAGGTCTACCAGTAAATCAGATAAACTGTATACAGGTATGTATTCACCATGTGGCAAATAAATAAATAAATAAATAATGATTTATTTATAGCCCACCCAATCACAAGGAATCTGGGCCGGTTACAGCAATAGAATACATGGAGCAGGAGTCGGCAACCTATGGCCCATGGGCCGCATGCGGCCCGCCGAGCCGTTGGGACTGGCCCTGCTCAGTCCTGCCGCCGATTGCCACCACCAAAGGCCCCGTGGGGCCTTTGGCCTCTCGCAGAAGTGCGCAGGGCCTTTGGCAGTGGGCAAGGGGGGCCTTGGGCCTCTCGCACAGGCGCGCGGGGAGGAGGAGGGAGGGAGGAAGGAAGGAAGGAAGGAAGGAAGGAAGGAAGGAAGGAAGGAAGAGGAGGAGGAGGGAGGAGGAAGGCAGAGGAAGAGGAGGAGGAGGAGGAGGAAGAAGAAGAAGAAAAGGAGCAGGAGGAGGAGGAGGATGGTGATGGTGATATTGATATGAGCCAGCTTCAGAGGCACGGCCAATGTAAGTTGCTGTGATTTTTACAAACTCATGCGCAGTGAAGAAAAAACACAGTCCCTTGACCAAGTACACACTTCTGAGAAGTACATTTGAGGGCAAATCACTTCTTGTGAGACCACCTTGACATGTTAAATATGCATAGCCATGTGAACCCCTGTTCAGTGTGAAACCCAAAG
>NW_024834965.1:0-1269 GCF_019175285.1 Sceloporus undulatus
ATTGTTACATAGCATAATTCACAGAAATGGGAAAGCTCTTGGACTCTGCTGATGCCCAACAACTACCTTTTTCTCCAGAGGTTTTCAGAACAGTCATATGGCATAATGACCCAGCAACATCAGGGACTGCCTGAAGGAAGAGGCCCCTCCCTCTTTAACTGTCATCTCAGCCTCAGAGGGAGCAATCAGGCAGACCCAGCAACATCAGGGACTGCCTGAAGGACGAGACTTCTCCCTCCTTTAACTGTCACCTTATATTTGTTTTGTATTCAATTTTTACTGTACACCGCTATAATCATTCGGAATAGCGGTCTATAAATAAATTATTATTATTATTATTATTATTATTATTATTATTATTATTATTATTATTATTATTCAATATTGTCCACAGTGTGTTGCCAATGCAAATGGGCTGCAAGGCAGCTGCTATGTTTGTTTGTTTTTAAGCAAATGGTTAAACACAAAATGATAGATGAATGGAACAGCAGAGATCCACTCATCCATATTTAGATTGCACACTTAAATTTAGTTCAAAAGCATTTGATCATCAGATCTACATAATACTTGCTCCTCACACAGAGGTCCACACAGCTTCGACTCCTGAGGCTCAGTAGTATGAACACATTCAAATTACACAAATACCATAAAAACGTCCCTTTATTATAGCTATCCACACAGTGATAGGTTATGTTTGTATGGAATTCTTTTATAAATCGGTTGAATCAGATAATAATAATAATAATAATAATAATAATAATAATAATAATAATAATAATTTTTATTTATAGCCCGCTTTTCCAGGGTAGATCAAAGCGGGTTACAACAAGGCAAGATCCACACAGAGTGGCTGTGAATGTGATTAGCAGTTACTGTACCTTCATTCTGACTCTCAAAATAACCTCAATATAATTGTTATCACATAGGATGCTACTGTACTGATTCAAATTTGAGGGTGCAGTGGTTAAATACCTGTACTGCAGCCACTCACTCACAAACCATAAGGTTGCGAGTTCAATACCAGCCAAGGGCTCAGACTTGACTCAGACTTTCATACCTCTGAGGTCACTAAAATGAGTACCCAGTTTGTTGGGGGCATTTAGCTTACAGTTGTAAACCACTTAGGGACTACTTAGGTGGTATGAAGTGGTATATAAATGAAGCTGCTATTGCTGCTATTGCTTTCTCCCCTTCCTGCTTCCCTCCCTCCCTTCCTTCCCAGACAAATTCTCACTGATTATTAGTCTACTCACACCATTGTACTTGTCA
>NW_024834966.1:0-1269 GCF_019175285.1 Sceloporus undulatus
CTTCTAAGAGCCATGGGGGTCTTTTGTGGGGCAGGTGGGGGCCTATAAAAGTAAAGGGGGATCCTCTGTGGGTCTTAAGGTGGGCTCTAAGAGCAAAGGGGCAGGTGGGGGAGGGGCTGTAAATGCAAGGGAGGTCCTTTTGTGGGGCTTAAGGTGGGCTGTAAGAGCCAAGGGGGTCTTTTGTGGGGCAGGTGGGGGCAGCCTTTAAGAGCCAAGGAAGTCTTTCTTGTGGGGCAGGTGGGGGTCTATACGATAGGGCTCTTCTGTGGGGCTTAAGGTGAGCTATAAGAGCCAATGGGGGTCTTTTTAGGGCAGGTGGTGTGGGGCTGGCCATTGGGGCTGGTGGTGGTGGTGGTGGGGAGATGTCAGTCCCTGGAGCTCAATGGAAGTCAGTGTGAATGGCAGGGATGCATGGGTAGGAAGTGCCAGTGGGGCACCAGGTGGGTGCAGATGTGGGGCTTACTGTGGGAGGCCTGGAGGCTGTGGGGCTAGGAGAGCCCAGGGAGATGGACCATTGCTCATCAACAAAGAGAAGAGCCTTTCCCTTTCCCTTGAACCCAGAGCCAGATGGAGAGTGAGGATTTGAAGCCTAGAAGATCTGGCCCAGCACTGCAGAGTAGTCACTCTGTAAGCCAATTGCCCCCAACAAGCTGGGGACTCATTTGACCGACCTACGAAAGGATGGAAGGCTGAGTCAACCTTGGAGCCTTGCAGGGGGCTGGCATCACCAAAGCGTGGGGCAGAGGCTTCCTTAGAGAATGGAAAGGGCAGGTATAACAGGTGTGTGTGAATCCTATGCAACCAAAATGGATCTAAATGTGCAATACTGTAAGCAGCAGGTTTATATGGCAGGTTTAGTACTTTCTTTTAGATGGAGTGCTATGTAGTTTAACAGGGCCTAAACAACCCAAAGGCACCAGGCCCCATATGGTCTTGGAAGCTAAGCAGGGTCAGCCTTGGTTAGTATTTGGATGTGAGACTGCCAACAAATACCAGGTGTTGAAGGCTATACAGTGGGACCTTCTTATCCGCTGGGGTTTGGTTCCAGGACCCGCTGGGGATACCAAAATCCGTGGATGCTCAAGTCCCATTAAATACAATGGCATAGTAAAATGGTGTCCCTTATGTAAAATGGAAAATCAAGATTTGCTATTTTGGATTCATACTTTTGAAATATATTTTCAAGCCGTGGATGCTTGAATCCATGGATAAAAAAATTGGGGATAAAGAGGACCAGCTGCATTTCAGAGGAAGGGATTGGCCAAACCC
>NW_024834967.1:0-1269 GCF_019175285.1 Sceloporus undulatus
AAGCATACCATTTATGGGGACCAGATTCAGACGTGATAGTCTCCCTTCCCTGTTGTTGGCATTGTTAAACAGTTATACCACTTTGCAGATTCTGTCTTGGATCTCTCTGAGTCTACTCCTAGCTCCTTAATGCAAAGTTTTCTGTCCCAGAACCTACTCCAAAGAGTGTGATTGCTCAAGAACCATTCTGGTAACATTGAGCTGTCTGCTTACCTCCTTTAAAAGTGAGGCAAGTCAAATGATTTCCAGTGCTGCTGAGCTGCAATAAAACACCATATCATATACAGTCCTACCTCATCAAACAGCTATAGTGTTTTTAACATTATATTACTTTATTGCACTGAATAGGGAAGGGCTGAAAATTCCAGGTCCATTCATAAACATATCCGGTGAGGCTCGTCTGTTTCATCTGTTTCTTTTCACTATTACATCTGAGTGCTCTTTTCACATATAAAAGCACCTGACTTTTCTAACAGTTGTGGTCTCTCGCTCTTTGATCAGAATTGCAGCTGGAGCTTAGCACGCCAAGACTGTAACATCTTACAGCCTGTGTTCAAATGGTGATTTGACCACAACTCAGTAGTGTTGGGTGGTTTCATACAGAGGGATAGGAGTGGGGGGTTGGCAACAGTACAAAATGCAGCACTTCATTTGGCAAAAGCCAACAAAATTGTCAGGGTTTGCTTTAGATAATAATAATAATAACAACAACAACAACAACAACAACAGGAATGGGGAAGAATGAAGAAACTTTAGCTCCGGAGTGAAATATATTGGCTGTCTAACATGGGGACATTTTTGCAAAGCCTACTTAGTAACAATGCTAGCTTACCTGAAATATATAGTGTGGTCTGATCTTGTTTCTTGGAGCATGAACTGCCATCCAGGTATCAGGAGGTAAAGCTTTTCCCAGCATGGAGACAAAGAGGCTTACTAGTTAATGTCCACAGACCAGGCTACTGGTGAACAACAGAGACACAGAAAGCAGATGGCAATGTGACTGCTCTTCTTGCCCATTGAAATCTGTCTAGGCTGCGAACCTGTTCCTTCAGAGGAAGTGCAGGCCCATCTGGAACAGGATGAACACCATTGATCTAGTCAAGAGAACCAGCCACTATAAATGGCTTGCTGTCATTGCTGTGGGCTCATTCTCATGAATGAATAATGGCTATTGTTGATGGCAGGGGTAGGCAACCTGCGGCCTGCGGGCCGGATGCGGCCCGGCGAGGCCTTGGGACTGGCCCCAGCCCGGTCCTGCCACCGATTGCC
>NW_024834968.1:0-1269 GCF_019175285.1 Sceloporus undulatus
CTGAGTCCAGAGGTCACTATTGCCCCAGTAAAACTATTTTGCTCTATTGAGCTAAGTACCAAACTCCCCTAAAAGCACAGCAGTTGCATCCCACAACATTCCAGAATTGGCAGTTTAGGATTTGATATTTAGAAACCTTACAAAGTGGAGAATAATAGTGCCTCACTAAAACTAGAAATTTCATGATTCCGCAGGAAGTTGTTATGACAATTAAATTACGTGTGAAAGGGAACTAGGAATTGTAATACAGCACAAGTTGAACATGTGTCAACAGTGTGATGTAGCAGCTAAAAAGCCCAATGTGATCCTAGGCTGTATCAATAGGAGTATAGTGTCAAGATCAAGGGAAGTAATAGTGCCACTCTATTCTGTTTTGGTCAGGGCTCACATGCAATAATCCTGTGTCCACCTCTGGGCACCACAATTCAAACAGATGTTGAGAAGCTGGAGCATGTCCAGAGGAAGGAAACAAAAATGGTGAACGGTATGGAAACTATACACTCTGAGGAATGACTTAGGAAGCTGGGTATGTTTAGCTTGGAGAAGAGAAGGTTAAGAGTGGATATGACAGCCCTGTTCAAATATTTTAAGAGATGTTATATTCAGGATTGAGCAGCCTTGCTTTCTGCTACTCCAGAGAAAAGGACATGGAACAATGGATGCAAGCCACAGGGATAAGAGATTCCACTTAAACTTCCTCACAGTAAGAGCTCTTCAACAGTGGAATATACTCCTTCAGAGTTTGGTGGAGTCTCTTTCTTTGGAGGTCTTTAAACAGAGGCTGGATGGCCATCTCTTGGAGATGCTTTGAATGTCTATTCCTGCATGGCAGAAGATTGAACCGGATGGTCCTTGTGATCTGTTTCAACTCTTTGATTCTATAATTCTAAAGTGGAATCATAACAGTCTGAAAGTAAATTATGAAAGGGCCCTCAGTCTTCACAGGAAGGGCAATGGATTCAGGTTCCTTACCCACAGAGGCCACATTCTCGTAATTCTCCATCATCACAGAACTGTACATCAGTTTCTGCTTTTTCGTCAACAGTTTCCATTCCTCCTCGGTGAAATATACTGCCACATCCGCAAAGGTCACCTGCAAAAGAAAATAGCCCTCATCCAGAAAATGACTAAACAAAAGGGGAGGAAAGCACATGGTGCATTGCAAATATTATTTCAACACTTCAGAATCCAGTCCAGGAAATAAACTTTAAATTCTGCAAGCAAGAAAAAGCTACAGCCTTTGAGATCCAGTTTGTCTCGAATTCTTTC
>NW_024834969.1:0-221 GCF_019175285.1 Sceloporus undulatus
GACTTCATGGGAAAGAGGTGTGTCCACTTGGTGGGAAAGTTGATCTTGTGAGAGAACAAAGACTGATGTCACATTCAAGCTACTAGCATGGACTCTGAAAGAGTATAGATGTATAGTAGCCTGCCATAAAGTGTAAATAGCAACAAAGTTAATAAACCCTCATTTGAGTGAAACTCTGTGTGGAAGTTACTTTGATCCTGAGTAGCTGAGAAGACTGCATC
>NW_024834969.1:321-1268 GCF_019175285.1 Sceloporus undulatus
GTACCAGTTTCAAATCACCGGCAGCACGAGACATCAACAATCTCAAAGATTTTTTTTTTCTCTAACAAATGGTAGCAGAGGATGGTTGCCGAGATGGTTTGAATGGTTGCCTGAGGATGGTTCCCAGGATGGTTGCCAAGCTGGTGTGCTGAGATGGTCTTCTGGAGGGTTTGCTGTTGCTGATGTTCCTGTTCCACTGAGAGTCTGCTGTGGAGTTTTTCTTCCAGCTGTAAGTTTGCTCTGTGTTGTTCATCTGTCCTGTGCCGGGAGGCAAATGGGAAGATAACAGTGTTTGTTGGACATTTTGCTGGGGCTCTTGGCTGTTTTGCCGTTTGCTTTAAGTCATGGAGGCGGCAGCAAGATTTCCCAAGCTAAACAACAACAATTACAGCTCTTGGGCTGTTTACACAGAATCGCTGTTGGTCCGTGAGGGTCTCTGGCGTGTGGTGGAACAAGGTCCTACTGATGCTACACGTGCTGATGATTCGAAGGCACGAGCTACAATTTTACTCACTGTTGAGCCTAACCAGATTAATCATGTGAGGCTCAAGACTAGTGCTAAAGCTGTCTGGGACACTTTGAAGAATGTGCATGAAAGTAGCACTGCCTTGTCCAGGATGCTCTGTTGCAAAAGGTTATATGCTTGCAAGATGCAAAGCAATCAGGATCCTGAGAAACATTTAGAGGAAATGCATGACCTGTTTGCACAAGTGCAGCTGAGAGGTGTCACCTTGCCTGAGGAGCAAAAGGCGTACATCTTGCTTGGGAGTTTGTCCCAAGACTTTGAGCACATATTGCATAGCTTCCAAGGGATGGCTGAAGACCAGATGACTGCTGAGTTGGTGTCGGCGCGTGTCTTGGAGGAGAGCCAGCGACAGAAGTCTGAAGCGCTCCAGAGGCAGCAGCGACAGATACCAAAGGTTTTCAACCCACCAGAGGTTGTGGAG
>NW_024834970.1:0-1268 GCF_019175285.1 Sceloporus undulatus
TATATATATATCAGCAAAAACAGTTTTTATACAAATAATAATATTTTAAAGGTCCATTTATACAATTATACATACATACATATACTGTATGTAATTTATATTATTATTATTATTATGTAAAAACAATGGTACTTATTATTGCTTATAAATATGAAAAAGGGCTGGATATAAACAAATTTGCATTTTAAAAACAAACTTTTTATAGATGTTTGTTTTTATTATTAATATTATTATATTCCCCACAATAAAGAAATGCAATTGAAAACCACTCTTCATTATAACTTTTAATCATATCATGTAGATATATTAACTATTATTTTTGCCTAGAATATAAATTAAACATTATTATTTTTACCATTATTATTATTATTATTATTATTAAGATAACATTATATTTCCCTCTAAAAAACTGGGACTAAGTTGCTTGAGGCGATTTAAAACCACTCTGTATTATTTATTTTAATTGTATTATATAGATCTATTAACTATTATTGTTGACTGTAATTTTTATTCTCATTAATAACTATATTTCCCTCCAAAAATTACCTCAGGGAATTAAAAATAACTCTTTTATTATACCTTTCTCCCAAAAAACCCACAGAAATGGGACTAACGCCTCAGGAGGTTCAAAAGTTGGGAAATGCAGCCCCAAAAGGCGAGAAAGCCTCATGAAAACCCGAAAACTGACTCATTTGAGGTATTTAAACGGATAAACGGTTTCTGGGAACTCAGGAGATCCACCATTTTGCCTTCCTCGCTTCGCCTCAGGCTTCGCCGCCATTTTGTGCCCCGCCTTCGCCTCCAACAGCCGCTTTCCCGCCTCGCGCATGCGCAGGAGAGGCTTTCAGCCCCGGCGACTACCACTCCGCTTTTCTCTCACCCCTATTATCAGACTTGGTCTCGCCCTCTTTTCATAGGCTTCCATTGTCGGACTCTCCCAATGAAGGGCTGAAATAGGGGCGTTTTGTGTGAGGAACAGTTTTTCCCTCACCCCTATTTAACCGACTTGGGCTCGCCCTCCTTGCAAGGAAAGGCATCCGCTGAGTGGCATGGTGCCCCGAAAGGGTTGTTGGGAACTGTAGTTCAATTAAATCATCCACTTCCATGCTGTTTTGAGGGGATTCTGGGATATGTAGTCCAAATAAACCATCTGCTGAGTGCCATGGTGCTCCTAAAGGAGATTCTGGGATATGTAGTCCAAACAAAAGCATCCACTGAGTGACATGGTGCCCCTAAGGGGGGATTCTGGGATATGTAGTCCAAATAAA
>NW_024834971.1:0-540 GCF_019175285.1 Sceloporus undulatus
CAATATTTGGAATTTGTATGTATGTTCTTTTTTTCTGTGTTGTACATATGTTTCACTGAATAACTATTTGAAATCTGGGAGCTTAATCACATCTATTTAAATCTCATTACTCTTGAATTGTTGTTAATAATAATAATAATAATAATAATAATAATAATTAGTTTATTTGTATTTCCCGCCTCTCCCTATGGATCGAGGCAGGCTTACAATAATAAAAATAGAAATATAGAAATATAACCAAATTGCGCGGCGCTCCTATGGAGCAAAAAAAGAGCGCCAGGAAGCGTCTCCTTTTTGTGGCGTACTTCCAGAGCCCCAAAGCGCCAGTGATGGCACAGGGACATCGCAGCTGCGACATCACCAGTACACACCGCATCTGGTGAGTGTGCTGCAGCTGCGGCGCCCTCACCATATGCCGGGCATGTGGGCGCTCCACCCACCAGGCAGCCCTCGCACGTGACGGCACCGCAAAGGCCCATCTGAATCGGGCCATAGTTACATATAAAATACAGCTTAAAAACATAGTATCACATTAAGATC
>NW_024834971.1:640-1268 GCF_019175285.1 Sceloporus undulatus
AATAATAATATAGTTTATTTGTATTTCCCGCCTCTCCCTACGGATTGAGGCGGGCTTACAATAATAAAAATGGAAATATAGGCAGGGTACACACTACCAGAAAGAGGTGCTTCCCCGGCGCCTCTCTTTGCTCCGCAGGAGCACCGCAGCAACCAAATTGCGCGGCACTCCTGCGGAGCAAAAAAAGAGCACCAGGAAGCGGCTCCTTTTTGTTGCGCACTTCCGGCGCCCCAAAGCGCCAGCGATGGCGCGGGGACGTCACAGCTGCGACATCACCAGTACACACCACATCAGGTGTGTGTGCTGCAGCTGCGGCGCCCTCGTCACATGCCGGGCATGTGGGTGCTCCGCCCACCAGGCAGCCCTCACATGTGACAAGGCCATAGTTACATATAAAATACAGCTTAAAAACATACTATCACATTAAGATCAATATATCATCATCTGGCCCACTTAACATACTCAGAGTGGGATGTCCCTTTATATTTATTTACAAAAGATCTGGGGGATAAGCCCGCCGGAAGAGATCCATCTTAATCGCTTTCCTAAAGGTTTCTAAGGTAGTGATAAGTCGGATCTCTTCCGGTAGGCTATTCCACAGTTTAGGGGCCATGACAGTAAATGCTTT
>NW_024834972.1:0-1268 GCF_019175285.1 Sceloporus undulatus
TCAGATTCATCGTCAAAATGCTTGTTTTTTCTATATTTACATGATAACCTGCTACTTTTCCAAATTTCTTTAATATGTTTAAAATATGTTCAATGCTCTCTTCTGAATTTGAAATAGTCAGGACCAAATCGTCTGCATACGCATGTAATTGATACTCTTCCCCCTTCAGTTTAAATCCTTCAATTGATTAATCTTCTCTTATTCTGTTTAACAGTACCTCCAGGAAAATTATAAATAGCAGTGGAAAGCTTAATAAATTGTTATTATTACATTTTTGAGACTCCATTATAAACATTTTCCCCGATTTGACTTCTGTCCAGTCAGTTCCACCTGTTATGGTTGAATCTCATTTCATCTAGAAATAGTATAATATGTAATATCTTCCATATGCACAAGTTGAGAGGTTCAAGTATCAAAGAGAAGCTCTTCAACGGGTCTATTTTGAGTCTGGCTATAGAAAAATAATTAAACCAGGAGTAGTTTTTGTGGTTTTTTGGGCTATGTGGCCATGTTCTAGAAGAGTTTATTCTTGACGTTTTGCTGGTATCTGTGGCTGCCATCTTCAGAGAAGGCTGACCTAGAAGAGCGTGGGTGTGTGTGTGTGTGTATATATATATATATATATATATATACTGTGTGATCCTGGGTAAAGAGAAGTGATTCCCATGTTAATCTGTGTATTGTTCTGTTGTTGATGGCCTGGCCTCAGGGTTGGGGGATATTACCAGTGTGTGCATCATAGTTTTCAGCTCTTCGGGTTCCAGGAAGGGGTGCAGTTAGCGTATCAACTGAAGCTAATAACAGGCATTCCTGGCCATCGTATCTATCTGAGCCAGCGTCTGGAGCAATGGGTCCAGGAGCACCCCCAAACTGCAAACACAGTCCTTTAGAGGAAGTGTGACCCCATCCACAGATGGATCGCAGGTGATAAACCTCCATATCTGGATTAGGATCTCCAAAAACGAGCCGCTCCATCTCATCCGGATTCAGCTTCATTCTGTTTTTCTTCATCTAGACCATTACTTTCTCAAGACATTCATTCAGAGGGTAGATGCCTTCCTTAGTTGACACTGAGGTCTGGGGCATGAAGAGGTATACTTGGGTGTCATCAGCGTACTGATAGCACCCCACTCCATGCCTCCAGATGATCTCTTCCAGCAGTTTCATGTTTATGTTAAACAGCATTTGGGACAGGATGGCACCCTGCAGAACACCAGATTTAATCTCCCTCTTAGAGGACCAACTGTCCCCAAGCATCACCATCTGGA
>NW_024834973.1:0-1268 GCF_019175285.1 Sceloporus undulatus
AAACTAAACTATAATAAATATAATAATAAAGCGTCATAATATTTTGCATGGAATCCCAGAACCCTGATTTATGAATCAAAAGGAAGATATTTATATTCTGAACTTGCCATAACTAATCCTCTCTGTTGTGTGTATGCTTTGCAAATTAAGCCTTGCCAGTGTTTGGAATTTGCTGCTGTAAGCTTATGTTTATCACTGTCTATTGGTCTCCAATAATGGCTAACAAAACGTTGGCTGAATCTCAGAAAGCTGAAGTTATAATAGAGAAGATGGTTAAAAACAGAGTTCAAAACATCCTAATTGTACACACAGTCTCTTTCTTATTTAGGGTTAACATCTGTATTTTAATTTTTTAAAAAGAGGGATTTCCTCAAGAATATGATAAGTGGTTCAGTATTATACACTAGACTCTAATGACTAGTGGTTTTCCCTGACCACTGTGTATCTCTGTGATTTGGAAACAACTGTCAAATCAGATTTACTGGATATGCTGGTGCTGCTGATTTGTGACTCGGGATATCCCTGCCTATCTAGAGAAGCAGCACTATTATTTTATTTCACAAATGTTTAGAGTCTATATTTGGCCTTTTAATCCAACAATCAAATCTCATCATGTGATAGTAATAATAAAAGAGCAACAAACAGTGACAATTCAAAAGTTAAAAGAAGTCAATAAAATAGACCAAGGGCCCGTACAGACAGGCCAAAATAAAGCTGCTTCGGGTCACTTTGGAGGTATGCTATTTAAATGATGCATGCATCCTAAGAGTCCATAAGCCACGCCAAAGACATGCTCCATTCCTTAGAATTGGAGTGTGGCTTTGGTGTGGCTTCTGGACTCTTAGGACATATGCAACAGTTAAACAGCATACTTCCAAAGTGACCTGAAGCAGCTTTATTTTGGCCTGTCTGTACAGGGCCCAAGTTTCCAACATGAAGAACAGAGACTAAATTCAGTATCATTCAAAGGCAGATAGAATAGGATGGGCTTGCAACTGGCACATGAAAAGACAACGACAAAGACCCTGAAGTACATATGCCTGAGGGAGTGGTTCTAATTTTGGTGTCACCATCAGGAAGGATCCCAGTAGAAGGCTTAGTGATTCTCTCTTTCAAACCTGATCTTGGGTCTTGTCTTCACAAAAGAAAGGAATTAGAACTGTTCAATCTTTTCCTGACCAGACCTACAGCATCAGTTCTCCAAGGACCTGATTTAATCAATGTTCTAAATTCCATTTTGTTCAACTGAATTTTGTTCTACTTTTTGT
>NW_024834974.1:0-1268 GCF_019175285.1 Sceloporus undulatus
TCCTGAAATGGAGTCCAGGTCTGTGGTACAGAACTGGATAAACTGTATAGATTGCCAAAAATAATCTGAAGCTGTTTTGAAGATTGTAGGGACAGGAAATTGGGGTGGGGAGGATTGAGACAGCACTGTTGCTCTCAGATCCACTTAAAATACAAAAACTAATTATTTAGGGGGGGGGGAATCTACATGTGCTCTTTTGCCCTCAGCTATCCCCAAAAAGCCTTCAAAACTCTCTTGGCCAGGCTTTGGCTTTGATTTTGTGATCAGTCAGCAAATCTAAGCTCATCTGGGAACAAAAGAAACAGTTGATTTGCATTTTCAGATGCAAATCTCTTCATATACTTGATTTCTGTGGGGCCACTTACAAATGAATCTTGAAAATGCATGTACTGTACAAAATTTTAAACAGTTTACAGGTTTATGTAAACCTTTTTCAACTCATAAAGCCTAACAACAATAATGCATATTCTACTGGATCCAACAGATATTGTTGTGTGTGCCTTTAAGTCATTTCAGACTTATGGCAACCCTAAGGTGAACCTGTCATGAGGATTTCTTGGCAAGATTTGTTCAGATGGTATTTGCAATTGCCATCCTCTCAGGCTCATAGTGTGTGACTTGCCCAAAAACAGGGATTCAAACCCTGGTCTCCCAGAGTCCTAGTTCAACACTCAAACTACTACACCACACTGCTCCCCCAGTCCATATACAATCTTCTAAAGTCTCATGCACCCCCAAAAAGCATCAGTGAAGGATTTGCTTTCAGTAATCTTTAGACATACTTTGGAAGTATGCTATTTAAACAACACACACATTTTAAGAGGCCAGAAGCTGCGCCAAAGCTGCGCTCAAGTCCTTAGGACTGGAACGTGGCTTTGGCACGGCCTCTGGCCTCTTAGGACGCATGCATCATTTAAACAACATACCTCTAAAATGACCTGAAGCAGCTTTATTTTGGCCTGTCTGTACAGGCCCAAACTCAGCTTTTTTCTTTTTTATCCCTGCAACCCATGACCTATAAGTACAGCTGCTTCCTTTGGGTTTCCTTACCCACCGAAAGGGCTAAATCAGTAACTCATATGGGTTACATTTGCATAAAATAAGAACCAAATTAGATGGGGAATCCATGCATGTTTTTTAAAGATGCAAATAGCAAGCACAATAGAGAGTAGGGAAGACAATTAAGACTGCAGGAGGTTCAGAGGGGGAAATTAAATGTTTCCTTCTGTGCTGCTACCTTAGCAAAAATCCATCTGTGCTGCTATAAA
>NW_024834975.1:0-1268 GCF_019175285.1 Sceloporus undulatus
TTTTTAAAAATGGGACGTCCTCCGGACGTCCCAAAGGGCCGTCTGGAAAGCCTTAATGTAAACTTCAGTTGGTTTAAAGAGCTGCAGCCAGGCTGTTAAATGGGGCAGATTACACCCCTGTGAAAACAGCTGGGGGTTGTCATGGACTTTCCAGGAAACTCCACAGAAAACAAGGGATAAAGGCTGTCCACCAGATCCATGTCTGGCCTGGCAGGATCAGGCCTGATCCTGGCCCTGGGGTTTTGGCCTGTGTTAAGGCTGGAGGGAACACAGGCCTTTTGGACAGTACAGAAAATATATATGAACTGTCTAGCGGTCATTTCCAGGATTCTTCAAAAATTCATTCAGGAGTGACTCCCCCCCCCCCCAACCCAAACTAGGCTTCACTTCTTACAGCACTTAATAGTAATAATAATAAAATTTATTTGTATCTCGCCCCTCTGAGAACAATCGGGGCGGCTAACAAAGTTAAAAATAAAAAACATATAAAATCCCTGGTACCCTCCCCTCCTTAAAAAAAGTATTAAATTCAATGCAATATTTAAAAAACAGAACAAACAACAACAACAAACAAACAAACATACAAGTTAAAAACTCACCAGAAGGTCAACAACATCATACCAACACTTCTTATGACTTCCATTTTAATGGCTAAACTTGTGTATCTCTGTTTAGAAACATACTAGGGGGCTTATGAATCCTCATACACGTTTCTTAGAATGGACCAAAATAAGTACATTCTGGTCTGACATATCATCATCTCCAAAATAACAAAACAAAGGGTGAATTTTTGCCCAGGACTACTACTTTTCTCACTCTTTCTTGCAGAAACAAAATACTGAAATACAAAACTTTGATCACCTTCCTAATAGTAATAGCCAGATTGAAAACTGCTAGGAACTGGGAAACAGGTTAACTTTTAATAGAAAATTGATGGAGGAAAACCTGGGACACAGGGCTGATGGAGAAACTCACAGGCAATGTAAAAAAGTAAAAAGGACAAATTGGAAAAACATCATTTACTGAAAAATGGTTCCTTTTCAGAGAACATCAATGATAATTCACATGAGAATCAACCTCCACCACAGCATCAAGTGTTCTGGAAAGATATTCTACATGAAGACTCCATTGTGCCAGGATCTGATTATCATTAGAACCTCATTAATACTGTAGGCCTTTTTAACTCAGTACTCTGCTTTTACATTATCATATCCATATTAGTATTATTATATTATTTTGCTATTAATAACTGTTAGACGATCATTTCT
>NW_024834976.1:0-1268 GCF_019175285.1 Sceloporus undulatus
TAGAGGTCTCTTCCAACTCTATGATTCTGTGTCTTAGCATTTAAGGCTCCAATCTAACGCTCACTTAGAACCTTTCCACACTACACTGTTACAGTGCCATTTTCTACTTTAACCATCCTGGTTCCATCCAGTGGCATCACTAGGGTTGGTGTCACCTGGTGCAGTAACTCATAGTGTCACCCCCTCCTGTTTACTTCCTCTCATCCCATACTACGAAACCAAAATGTGATAATATTAATGAAGTGGTGCTTTCATTTTTTTAAAGGGAATATTGGCAAGGTTGGGTTTTATTTTGTTTGTTTTTAAGTATAAAGAAATTCAACTAATCTGGCATTCCGCCAGCAATTTCTTGTGTTTCATTTGAACCTGGGGTTATTTTTTATCTGTTTCCAGAACTTATTAATGTGTATGTTTTACTCATTAAACATAAAATTGAGTAAAACAGTCCGGTTTACTCAATTTTAACGTGGAAAAGAAGACATCATGTGTATTCCTTTTGGTGTGAATATGCTATTGGGAAGGGCTTGCATGGCAGATGTTATATGTATATAAATGTTCAATTATATCTCATCTCTTTGGTGCTCTCTTTGGTCTGTGAGACACCACATGTTGAAGTATTCATTTGCATAACCAGTGATAGCCCTCAAGGATGTAGCCAGAGGGTGTCCGTGGGGTCTGGACCTCTCCTTCCATTAGATACAATGAATGGTGTGTGCTGCTGCACCGCCGCACCCAAGCCCCATTATAATGGTGGTCTGGACCCCCCCTTCCCAAAATCCTGGCTACATCCCTGCAGCCCTGATAGTGCAAATTGCTATAAATAAGTAAGTCTACTGCCTTCTCTCCTTTATAACTTAATATGTAGAGAGATCAGTACTAAGAGAATTAATTTAAGCACCAGAGTGTAGTGGAGTCTCCTTCCTTGGAGGACTTCAAGCAGAGGCTGGATGGCCATCTGTCGGGGATGCTTTGATTGTGATTTCCTGCATGGCAGAGGGTTGGACTGGATGGCCCTTGCGGTCTCTTCCAACTCTACAATTCTATGATTCTAACTGGGTCCAAATGAAGCAGCCCACAGAAAGTCCACCCACCTCTTTGCAACCCTCTGTAACCAAGCCAGTCCAAGATTTCTCGATGGCTTCAGATCAAGGAGCAAGATGAATGGACAGATGAATAGACAGTCAGAGATAGATGGTATGTCAGTATGCTTCCTTTCCTCTAGGTTAGCAAATGTTGGATGGAAGTAGTGACTGTAGTAGTTAAATCTC
>NW_024834977.1:0-1268 GCF_019175285.1 Sceloporus undulatus
AAAACTTAAAACTTTATATGGTGCTAAATAAAGTTATGGTTTGAGACTTCCCAACATTAGATTGTATTACGAGGAATGTTGTGTTATTTGGCTGAAGGAAGTGATTTTACTTAGAGATGAGAGACTTCTGGAGTGTGAAAGATATGATTTAAGAATTGTATGGCATGCAGTCCTTAGGGCTGAAGCATGGCTTTGGTGCAACTTCTGGACTCTTAGGACGCATGCATCATTGAAACACCATACCTCCACTGTGACTCGAAGCAGCTTTATTTTGGCTGTCTGTAACAGGCCCATATTTTAAAAAATGTTCCTATAAAGTAATTGTTGGGATAAGGAATCGATACTGTGGAAATGTTTACCATATCTAAATACAGTGTGTTACCTTTTATTTGGTAGGACTGTTAACATTCGTTTTAAAAAGTAGTTTCTTCCTTTTAACATGTCCCTTTAGGGCATTTATTGTAAACCTGCAGAATTTGTCCAAGGCTGCCAGCTTTTCAGGTTGACAGTTTCAGTGGGGCATATAAATCTTAGGGCTAAATTGAAACCTGGAATTAGCATAGTCCTTGGTATGGCACATTTCTTGTCTTTTAAGGGGGGAAAAACCTGAAGGTAAAAAAGATTTTTTCGAAGCTGTCTGCTTACTTCCTTGCATTGCAAAGAATATTTAATTGGCTAAAAAATGCATCAGCATATTCTGGCACCTTGTACTTTTTTGAATAATGGAACACACCAAAGAATTTCAGGGGGAAATCAGCCTATGCTTTATGGATTATAGCAAAGCCTGTAATTATGTTGATCATGAAAAACTATGGATCAGCCTTAAAGAAATGGGTGTGCTACAACATTTGATTGTCATAATGCGTAACCTGTATTTAGTACAAGAGAATACTGTCAGGACAGAATATAAAGAATTCTTATGGTTTCACATTGGCGAGAGGGTCACACAAAGCTGCATTTCATCAACTTATCTATTTAACTTGTATACTGAATGTATATGTAAAGCAGTATTAGACTCTGTGGAAGGAGGCATGAAAATTGGAGGAAGGAATGTCAACAATTTAAGATATGCAGATTATACTTTATTACTGGAACAAAATTGCAAAGATTTGGAACTGAAGAAAGTGAAAGAAGAAAGAAGGCAGGTTTACAGTTGAACATTATGAAAACAAAAATAATGACCACAGATGATTTATGTAACTTTAAAATAGACAATGAAGATACTGAAATAGTTCAAGATTTTCATACCATGGCTCAGTCATTAATTA
>NW_024834978.1:0-584 GCF_019175285.1 Sceloporus undulatus
GGGGTGGAAGCCCTGCCCCCGGCACGCAAACTCAGAAAGGTTCGCCATCACTGGTCTAGAATGTGTGTCTTGCTATGCCTAGCTTCTTCTATCCACTGTATAACAAACTCTAAGAGAACATGGTCACTCCCACCTAAGGATCTCACCACTTCCACGCCATTAACTAGGTCATCCCTATTGGTTAGGATCAGATCTAAAATAGCTGACCTCCTTGTTGCCTTTTCCACCTTTTGGACAATGAAATTATATTCCAGGCAAGTGAGGAATTTGCTAGACCTTGAAGTTTTGGCTGAGTTTGAATTCCAGCAAATATCAGGATAGTTGAACTCACCCATCACTACTACATCTCTCCTTTCTGAGTGTGTGGTCATCTGTTCTAGAAAGACATCATCCAGTTGCTCCATCTGACTTGGGGGTCTGTAGTAGAAACATCCCTGATGTTTCCCTCCCCTTTAATTTTAATCCAGGTGCTCACCACCTGGCTTCCATGATTAATGTCCTGGATCTCCTCACAGGTGTAAATATCCCTAACATAATGCTATTCTTCCTCCTTTCCTGTTTGGCCTATTTCTCTTAAAAAGGTT
>NW_024834978.1:684-1268 GCF_019175285.1 Sceloporus undulatus
GGGGTGGAAGCCCTGCCCCCGGCACGCAAACTCAGAAAGGTTCGCCATCACTGGTCTAGAATGTGTGTCTTGCTATGCCTAGCTTCTTCTATCCACTGTATAACAAACTCTAAGAGAACATGGTCACTCCCACCTAAGGATCTCACCACTTCCACGCCATTAACTAGGTCATCCCTATTGGTTAGGATCAGATCTAAAATAGCTGACCTCCTTGTTGCCTTTTCCACCTTTTGGACAATGAAATTATATTCCAGGCAAGTGAGGAATTTGCTAGACCTTGAAGTTTTGGCTGAGTTTGAATTCCAGCAAATATCAGGATAGTTGAACTCACCCATCACTACTACATCTCTCCTTTCTGAGTGTGTGGTCATCTGTTCTAGAAAGACATCATCCAGTTGCTCCATCTGACTTGGGGGTCTGTAGTAGAAACATCCCTGATGTTTCCCTCCCCTTTAATTTTAATCCAGGTGCTCACCACCTGGCTTCCATGATTAATGTCCTGGATCTCCTCACAGGTGTAAATATCCCTAACATAATGCTATTCTTCCTCCTTTCCTGTTTGGCCTATTTCTCTTAAAAAGGTT
>NW_024834979.1:0-618 GCF_019175285.1 Sceloporus undulatus
TCTCTTTCTTCCAACGCCATCGAGGTCCCAGGTGCCAAGGCTGCCCCATCGGAGGTCCAGAGGGAGAGTCAGGCGCATCTAGGCCCAGAAGCAGCAGCAGCAGCCAGTCGAGGAAGGGAGTGTCCAGCCCAGAGGGAGGGAGGAAGAGGTGGCCCCGGCTCCATCACCCAGGAAGGAGGAAGGAAGAGACGGTCTCCGCTGGACATGGCCCCCCCCACCCCCAATAGATTGTAAGCCAAAGGGCAGGGAACCCCAACTGTAGGACTTTTTTGGCTGAAGGGCAAGGATGCTAAATGAATACAGTACTTGTCAAGAAACAAATCAATGCTGAGAGATGTCAGTGTGCTTCCCTATGGTCAAGCCCTCCACAATGTTTCCCTGTGGGCAATTGTATTCCAATGTTTGCTTATGGGCAAATGTTCCCCAATGTTTCCCTATGGGCAAACGTTCCTCAATGTTTCCTTATGGGCAGGCGTTCCCCAATCTTTCCCTTTGGGCAGGTGTTCCCCAATGTTTCCTTATGGTCAAATGTTCCCCTATGGGCAGGCGTTTCCCAATGTTTCCTTATGGGCAGGCGTTCCCCAATCTTTCCCTTTGGGCAGGTGTTCCCCAATGTTT
>NW_024834979.1:718-1268 GCF_019175285.1 Sceloporus undulatus
AATGTTTCCTTATGGGCAAATGTTCCCCTATGTTTCCCTATGGGCAGACATTCCCCAATGTTTCTCTATGGGCAAATGTTACCCAATGTTTCCCTTTGAGCCAATGTTCCTCAATGTTTCCCTATGGGCAAATGTTCACCAGTGTTTCCTTATGGGCAAATGTTCTCCAATGTTTCCATATGGGCAGGCGTTCCCCAATCTTTCCCTTTCGGCAGGTGTTCCCCAATGTTTCCTTATGGTCAAATGTTCCCCTATGGGCAGGTGTTCCCCATTGTTTTCCTATGGGCATGCATTCCCCAATCTTTCCCTTTGGGCAGGTGTTCCCCAATGTTTCCTTATGGTCAAATGTTCCCCAATGTTTCCCTATGGGCAGGCGTTTCCCAATCTTTCCTTATGGGCAAATGTTCCCCAATGTTTCCCTAAGGGCAGGCGTTCCCCAATGTTTCCTTATGGGCAGGCGTTCCCCAATCTTTCCCTTTGGGCAAATGTTCCCCAATGTTTCCCTAAGGGCAGGCGTTTCCCAATGTTTCCTTATGGTCAAATGTTCCCC
>NW_024834980.1:0-1268 GCF_019175285.1 Sceloporus undulatus
GACGTCTTTGTGTACCTCATCCATGTATTATTAGTAAACTAAAAGGTAGTTGTCTGACATGCACTTAGAATCATAGAATCATAAAGTTAGAAGAAACCACAAGGGCCATCCAGTCCTACACCCTGCCCTGTAGGAAAACATAAAAGCACTCCCAACGAATGGCCATCCAGCCTCTGTTTAAAAACCTTCAAAAAATGAGATTTCACCACCTCCAAGACAGTGTATTCCACTGTCAAATAGCTCTTGCCACCAAGTTCTTAACTAATGTTTAGGTACACTCTCTTTTCCTGTAGTTTGAATCCATTGCTCTGTGTTCTAGACTCGAGCAGCCAAAAACAAGTTTGCTTCTTAATTTTGACATCC
This sequence comes from Sceloporus undulatus, assembly GCF_019175285.1. Lineage (NCBI taxonomy): Eukaryota > Metazoa > Chordata > Lepidosauria > Squamata > Phrynosomatidae > Sceloporus > Sceloporus undulatus. The sequence goes on from NW_024834980.1 coordinate 364, forward strand.
CTTCAGACATTTAAACATGGCTATCACATTGCCTCTTAACCTTCTCTTATACAGGCTAAACATACCTAGCTGCCTAGGCCTTCCCTCACAGAGCATGGTTTCCAGAGCTTTTACCATTTTGGTCACTCCCTTCAGGACATGTTCCAGCTTGTCAGTATCCTTCTTGAATTATGGTGCCTAAGACTTTTCTTTTTCCAATTCAGAGAGACTTGGAAACTGGAAGAATTCCAGTTCTTTTTTACAGCTTTTTCTGCCGGATTTAAAGACAACATTTTGTGTGTGTATATATGTGTGTGTGCCTTCAAGCTGCCTGTCAACTTACACTAACCTCATGGATTTCATAAGATTTTCTTAGGAATACTTAGAGATGGTTTTGCCAGTTCCTTTCTCTGAGGTGCTGCCTAGAGCACCTAGAATTCATTGGTGGTCTCCCATCCAAGTACGAAGCAGGGCTGACCCTGCTTAGCTTTCAAAATCTGGTGCCTTTTAGAGTATTTATGTATTACTGACGCAGTATTCGTGGTACTAATACAGAGCTAGTTCTCCTTGAATGCAAGAAGACATTATTTTTAAGCATCCACTACTGCTCCACTATTCCTGTTTCCAAATAGTGTGTTTTCTGGATCCTGGATGGCTGTGAATAATCAAAAAGACTGAATTTTTTGACCTGACTAACATAACTGGAATATTAATGTGAAATGTTTCCACTCCTGACTTAGAAACAACTGAAGTTAGAAAACAAAACTAATTCCTTGAATATTTTATAACATTTCTGATATAGTCATCTTAGCAAATAAGTACAGTGGACCCTTGTTATATGCTGGGGTTTGGTTCCAAGATCCCCCGTGGATAACAAAATCCGTGGATGCTAAAGTCCCATTAAATATGACATAGCAAAATGGTGT
>NW_024834981.1:0-1268 GCF_019175285.1 Sceloporus undulatus
ATTGCGTTAGGATAGGGCCTGGATTCCATTCGATGTTGTATGATAACCTCATGTGAAAAAACGTGAAACTCCGACTCGCGGCGGCGGCGGCGGAAAGGGCAAGCGACGGGGCGCTCTCTGGCCCCAGGAACATCTCCCCTCCCTCGCAGCGCAGCAGCAGCCAAGCCAGGAGCAAGGGCTCCGCCCAGGGCCCTTTAAAAAGGCCCAGGAACATCGCCCCTGGACTCGCGGCGGCGGCGGCGGCGGAAAGGGCAAGTGATGGGGCGCTCTCTGGCCCCAGGAACATCTCCCCTCCCTCGCAGTGCAGCAGCAGCCAAGCCAGGAGCAAGGGCTCCGCCCTGGGCCCCTCAACAAGGCCCAGGGGCGAGGTGATTTCCAGTTGTTAGGTGGAGCGAAAGGACGCACCTCGAGCCGTGGCTCGAGATAGCGTTCCGCTAGGCACGGTGTCGGGGCCGACATAACGCCGGCTAAATCTTCCCTGCCGAAGGGGAAGCCAGACGGGGCTCTACCAAGATACCCCCAAGGCATAGAAGGACTGAGAGCTCTGCCCACCGGGGCTCCTTTCCTATTGTCGGGGGTCAGTGAAGAGGAGCTACCGCGGCCGTGTCTTAGCTGCGTTTTATACGCAGAGCGAAGCCTACAACTTTTGTGCTAAGATTGGTGTTTAAAGGCTGTCAAAGAAAACGGAGGAGACTTTGGGACAATTTTTGTGTAATTACCAGACTAGCACTTCTACAACTAAGAAAGACCAAACCGAAGAATTGATAAGAATTCTAAGAGCTCCTCTGGAACTGAGTAAGATACCTTTTGAAGGTTTGACTTTTCTAAGGGGTTATCCTTTCACTTTTCTTTTGGCACAGTCAGGAGAAGTGCCAACTCTTTCTCTCTTCATTGGAAGAAAACTTAAAATAGCTCTGATATAATTTAAGTTTTACAAACTATATATTCTACATATTTGGCTTTTTCAATCTTTCCGTGACTTCCATGTTCAGCTTAAGATAAAAGCTAAGTCAATTTCAAAGTGATAACGAACAGCTGTGTGGGCTTTGTCGCTACTTAGCTTTAGCTGGGCAGATTTCGCCGTCCTTTGAATTGTAGCCAAGCGGGCTGCCGTTATTTGATCTATAACTAAGTGGACTTTGCTGTTATTTGTCTGATTTTGATCTATACATACTTGGCAGAATTATTAAGAGTGTAATAGTTGCTCTTTTCCCTTGGCACAAAGACATTGCACACAAAGAATCTAAATGGATGTTAAAAAGAAAACC
>NW_024834982.1:0-1268 GCF_019175285.1 Sceloporus undulatus
ACTTCTCTTTTGTCATTGTGTGCTTTCAAGTTGTTTCTGACTTATGGCAACCCTAAGGGAAGCCCTTTGCAGGCTTTTCTTGGCAAGATTTGTTCAGCAGTGGTTTTGCAAGTGCCTTCCTCTGAGGCTGAGAGAGTGTGACTTGCCTAAGGTCACTTAGTGGTTTTCTGTGGCCAAGAGGGCATTCGAACCCTGGGCTCCTGGGTCATAGTCCAATGCTCCAGCCATTAAACCACGCTGGCTCTTTCTTAAGGCTTTGTTGTTTTTGTGGTGTGGCTCCAACTCATTGCTGACTTCTGGGGAGCCTCTCCTGGGGTTTCCTTGGCAAGAGTTGTTCAGAGGAGGTTTGCCATTGCATTCCCTGAGGCTGAGAGAGTGTGACTTCTTGCCAAAGGGCACCCAGCTGGTTTCATGGAGGAGTGGGGCACTAGACCCTGCCCTCCAGAGTTGTAACCCAAGACTCAAACCACTGCACCACACTGCCTCCCATTCCCATGTATAACCTGTGAAATAATTGCAGACTTTTTTTCTGTTCTTCATGTGTGACTTAGAGACATTTCCATCTTATGGAGAACCTAAGGCAACCTTATCATGGGGTTTCCTTAGCAAGTTTCTTCAGAGAGGGATTGCCCATTGCCATCCTCTGAGGCTGAGAGAGTGTGACTTGCCAAGGGTAACCTAAATCCAAAACACACTGCAGCAATAATCCAATCTGAAACCGCTTTAACTGCCCTGGCTCAGTGCTAGGGGATTATGGGAAATGTAGTTTTGTGAGCCATTGAGCCTTCTCTGTCAGAGAGCTCTGGGGCCACAATAAACTCCATTTCCGAGGATTAGGGTTGCCATATCCCGTTGGGGGGCAGGACAATCCCGGTTTGGGTGGTGCCATCCCGGTCCCGGTCCGGATTGGGGCCCAAACGGGGACAGCCCCCGCCCACCGCGTCCACCTCAGCCCCCGTGGCGGCTCCAAGGCCTTGCTAAGGCCTGGGAGGGCTCTCCGCAGTTGGAGCTCCAGCCGCGGAGACGCTCCCTCCCAGGCCCCAGCGAGGCCTTCGAGGCGGCTCTGCGGTCAGAGCTCCGGCCGCGGGGTCCTCCAAGGCCTCCGCGAGGCCAGAGAAGAGGAGGAGGCCGCTTCCCCTCGCGGCGATTTCTGCGATGAGGGGCGGCCCCCGCCTCCTTCCCGGCCTGGGAGCCGGCCTAGTCTTCCTCCCAGACCAGGAGGAGGAGGAGGAGGAGGACAAGGTTTAAAAATCTAGGACGTTTTTTTT
>NW_024834983.1:0-1268 GCF_019175285.1 Sceloporus undulatus
CTGAATGGGGTCACACTTCCCCTAAAGGACTCTGTTTGCAGTTTGGGGGTGCTCCTGAATCCGTTGCTCCAGATGTCAGTTCAGATAGATGTGATGGCCAGGAGTGCCTGTTATCAGCTTTGGTTGATATGCCAACTGCGCCCCTTCCTGGAACCTGTAGACCCGAAAACTATCATGCATGCTCTGGTAACCTCACGTCTTGACTTCTGTAATGCGCTCTACCTAAGCTACCCTTGTACCAAGTCTGGAAAAATTCAACTAATCCAAAATATGGCTGCCAGAGTAGTCACTGGAAGATCTAGAGGGGATCATATCACACCTATCTTAAAATCTCTTAATTGGCTGCCTATTAATTTCAGGGCACAGTACAAGGTCTTGGTTATAACCTTACTTACAGGATCGCCTTCTCCCATACAATCCGCCCCACACATTGAAGTCCTCTGGTGAAAACCTTGCTACCATTGCCTTCTTCTGAGACTGAGAAAGTGTAACTTGCCCAAGGGCAGCCAGTGAGTTTCTATGGCCGAGTGGGGATTTAAACTTTGGTTTCTCAGAGTACTAGGCCAATACTCAAACCGCTGTATAATACTTAGTCGTAGGAGTCTCTTTTATGTCCATATTTATTCAGCAGAGCCTTCCTTTGAGGCTGAGAGAGTGTGATATATGCAAGCTCACCCATGGATTTCCAAGGCTGAGTGAGGATTCGAATCCTGGCCTCCCGCTCCTAGTCCAGCCCTCAGTCCATGGCACCATGCTGTTTCTCTTTCAGACCTTTCTTGCTGGCTAGACGTGGCTCCAGCTTGATCCCAGAAGATAGACTAGTCTGCCTTTCTGCTTAGATAACATAAAATTAGACTGTTTCTGGACCAGCTGTGGAGGCTCCCTGGGATGCCAAAGGGAATTTCTAGAGGTCTGCTTGCAATCTGAGACTGCTTTGTTTCCCAGCTAATTTCCACAGATGTTTGTCCATGGATTCAAGCATCCAGACCTTGAAAATATTTTCAAAATTTATCAATTCCTATAAGTAACTCTTTTTATTTTATTTTATTTAAGGGACACTATTTTACTATGGCCTTGTATTTAAGGTACAGTTGGCCCTTCTTATACACAGATTATTTTATACAGATTCAAGGATACATGGTTTGAAAATGTTAAGAAAAAGTATAAATTTCAAATATCAGACCTTGATTTTCCATTTTTTATAAGGGACACCATTTTTCTATGTCATTGTATTGAACCGCACTTGAGCATACACAGATTTTATAATA
>NW_024834984.1:0-1268 GCF_019175285.1 Sceloporus undulatus
TTGTATACCGCCCTGTGGCGAACCAATCCGGGCGGTTGACAACAGTGAATTATAACAGAGTAAAATATAAAATTAAAAACATTATAATCCCTCCCCTCCTTATAAAAGTATTAAAAAATATGACAGATTAAAAACACAATATCAAAACATAAAATATAGTTAAAACAAACTAAAAACCCTGGTGTCCCTCTGGAGATCCTCAACCATCACTGAAGATGGGGCCACGAGAGGAAAGAGGGGATCAGGGAGCCCAGGCCGGGATGGTTAATCTGGAAAGGCCTGCCGGAAGAGATCCGTCTTGACAGCTTTTTTAAAGCTGTCTAATGATGTCACCTGACGGATCTCATTCGGCAGGTCGTTCCAGAGTTTGGGGGCGACAGTAGAAAATGCCCTCTGGGAGGTCGCCGCAAGCCTAGATTTTAGAGGCTGCAGTAAGTTCCTCCCAGAGGACCGGAGAGCGCGGGGAGGATTATACGGGAGGAGGCGGTCCCTGAGATAGCTTGGACCCAAGCCATTTAGGGCTTTAAAGGTAATAACCAACACCTTGTACTGGGCCTGGAAGCTAATAGTCAGCCAGTGAAGGGATCTCAGAACCGGAGTAATGTGGTCCGTCCTAGATGTACCAGAAATAAGCCTGGCTGCCATATTTTGTACCAGCTGAAGCTTCCGAGCCAAGCACAAGGGTAGCCCCATGTAGAGTGCATTACAGAAGTCCAGGCGTGAGGTTACCAGTGCGTGCACAACAGTTTCGAGGTCCCTTACTTCCAGAAAAGGGCGCAGCTGGCGTATCAGCCGAAGCTGATAGCAGGCGCTCCTGACCGTTGCATTTACCTGATTTGTCATCAGGAGCGACGAGTCGAGGAGCACCCCCAGACTACGAACACAGTCACTGGAGGAGAGTGTGACCCCCATCCAGGACTGGAGGTTGCAACCCAATTCTTGGTTTCGGGGCCGCTACCGTGAGCACCTCCGTCTTATCTGGATTCAGTTTCAATCTGTTTTTCCTCATGCAGCCCATTACCGCTTGAAGACATTCATTGAGAGAAGAGATGCCATTGGAATTCGTGGCCGACAAACGAGACATGGAGAAATAGATTTGGGTGTCATCAGCGTACTGATAACACCCAGCACCATAACTCCGTATTATCTCACCCAGCGGCTTCATATAGATGTTGAATAACATCGGGGATAAAATAGCCCCCTGAGGAACCCCACAAGTGAGGTTCCTCTTACTGGAGCTACAGTCCCCGAGCAGCACCCTCTGGGAC
>NW_024834985.1:0-1268 GCF_019175285.1 Sceloporus undulatus
CCGTCCTTCTTACATCACCCTCCCCCAGAAGATCCTCCAGCCATTCTAAATAAATGAGGGATCTCCCCACTTCCCTCCCTCAGAGCAGGCTGTGAGGGCGGCAGATTCAGGGGCTGAGACTGTGCATGCACATTTGCCACCCAAGGCCCCTGTTGAGCATGTGCAGGGATCGCAAAGCCCTAGCTGCTGCTGCTTATTCCATTGTTGGCATTTGGAAGAAGGGAAGGATTACACCCTTTCTTCCTTTCTCCTTCCTTCTTTCCGGAATGGAGCCCAAGCTGTGGAGCTGGACTTAGGAGGGAAAGGCTGTGAAGACTCTGCTTTTCACATACAGATCTGTCTAAGTGTGTGTGTTTGTGTGTGTGTTTGCCTCTGCTGCTCATATGGCTGGGAATGGAGCTGAGGACTGAGAAGAGAAGAAAGGGTCAGTTTGTGCAAATTCAGAACTTATATGCATCAATGAGACCATTGTGTTGAAATAACAAAGAACTTTATTAAGAACACAATGGCGGGATACAGAATGCCCAAAAATGGCAGTCTCTCGCCACCCTGGTTTGCTCCGCAAGGGAGCCAAAGTGAACAAACTGCGTGGCTCCATCGCTAAACAAAAAGAACCCACAAAAAGCAGGTTCTTGTGGTGGTGCCTTTGTGACGCCGCAAGACACCAATGGCGCACTTGCGGTGTCACAAAGGGGCCGGGACGTACATACGCTACGCATCCGTCGCATCAAAATGGCAGCGCCCGTGTGTACAGGGCGCCGTCATTTTGACGCCCCCACCACATGTTAGGAGTGAGGCCGGTATGGACACTACGTTCTCGGCCAACCCCTATCATGTGATGGGGGCTGTGCAAAGGCCCATTTAAATCAAGCCAACATTTAAGTTAGCATTTAAATCAGAACTGCCCACTCCAAGCCAAATAATACATTAAAACCCCAAAACCTAAAACTCCACCCTCTTCCAAACCTAGCCCCCACTTCCAATTCCCACAGTCAATGGCCCACAAGTAATAAGGCTACCTTTGTCATTCCCAGACACTAGTCCCCTTTCTGTTAATACCTTCCCCCCAACTTTCTTCAGCTAACATCCCACACAATCCAAAGGCTATCAAACAAATAACTACTCTAGCCAGCTACAACAAATCCCACCCTCTATCTAGCCAACCCATTCCACAACCCATAATCCCCAGTCAAATTTATAAACTAAAGCAATGATCTACACTAATAGCAATTAAAAGCTAAAATTAAGAAAATATAACTTTAAAACAT
>NW_024834986.1:0-313 GCF_019175285.1 Sceloporus undulatus
TCAGAATGCAGTGGCGTCTCCTTCCTTGGAGGCCTTTAAGATGAGGCTGGATGGCCATCTGAAGTTTATGCTTTGATTGAGAGTTCCTGCATGGCAGAATGGGGTTGGACTGGATGGTCCTTGTGGTCTCTTCCAACTCTATGATTCTAATATCATAAACAATATAATTTAGGCCATGGCTGGGATATTGAAGATGTATTAGGATACCCACTATCCCAACACATACAGAACATTTAGCCACCAAAGAATTATAGTGCATTTAGAAATTCCTTGCCACATTTCAGAGGCAAACGATTTTTAATAACAGTTTTGG
>NW_024834986.1:413-1268 GCF_019175285.1 Sceloporus undulatus
TTCCTTGCCACATTTCAGAGGCAAACGATTTTTAATAACAGTTTTGGAGAGCACACTGGGATTGAGGGCCACTGGGGCTACTCCATATTTAGATCCAGAGATGTTCCCCCCATATCCTCCAACATTGCAGAGATGGGAAAAGCAAGACACATGTGGGCAAGCAATCCAGAAGGTGATGAGGATGGCCAAAGTTGTTTATGAGGAAGGTTACACATATGGGGAAGGGCACAGCAGTTTGCTTTAGCTTCAGCCTCCTGGGAAAGGCAATATCCTGTCTCCTTCTTTCCTCTCTTCTCCCCACTTTTGAGTTGATGGGTTGCAAACTGAATGGCACTCAGGAACTGAAGTGAGCTGAGAAGGGGGGAAATGGGAGGATGAGAGAGCAACCGGGACATTTTTAAAAGCCCCTGAAAAAGTGGGGTGACAGAGAGTTAACCAGGACTGTCTCTGCCATATTGGGAGAATATGTTCTCCGCTTGCTTTCATGAACTGTCCCAGCTGTGACACAGATGAAAATTAATAGTCAAGAACTTCAACTCACCAAAGAATTCTTGTACCTCCGCAGACTGTTTCTTTTGGAGCCCAACTCCCTCCGCTTGGCCTCTGTATCAGCCATCAGGTGGGCAGGGGTCCTGGTGGTCTTGCACTTGGGTCACTTTCAGCAAGAGAGGCCGCAAAGTTGTGTAGAAGGAAGCAGAGATGAAGGTCCTGAGAAAAGGGAGCAGGGTTAGGATAAACTTGGCAAGAAACTTGCAGCACTCAAAGACACAGAGAATAGCATCCTGCTGGTGACATACGCAGGTGACACATGCCTCCTTTGGGCCAATGCAGAGGTGGGCATCCCCTTCCTCCCTC
>NW_024834987.1:0-1268 GCF_019175285.1 Sceloporus undulatus
GCCACTTGCGGCCTTCAGAAAATAATCTACGATGGCTCAGAAGGTCCTCGCCCTTCAGATAAGATACGACTGGTGAGTGACACACCTTCCCACACACAAACCTGCCCAACCCCTGCTCTCTGCTTTATTGTTGTTGTGTGCCTTCAGGTCATTTCCTCCTTATCACAACCCTAAGGTAAACCTATCACTGGGTTGACAGTGTGTGTTTCACCCAAGGTCAGCCAGTAGGTTTCCATGACCGAGTGGAGCATCAAACCCTGATCTCCAGAGTTATAGTCCAATGCTCAAACCAATACAACTTATGAGGGAGCATGGCCTGAATGAGAATCAGTGTGGAAATTGGACCGCAACTCTACCATGCAGTTGGCTATCATAGCATCATAGAGCTAGAAGAGACCTCAAGTTATCCTTAATGTTGAGGTGGAATTTCTTTTCCTGTAGTTTGAAACCATTTCTCCACCGTAAAGTCGAAGGCTTTCATGGCCGGCATCCATAGTTTTTTGTGGGTTTTTCGGGCTATGTGGCCATGTTCTAGCAGAGTTTCTTTCTGACGTTTCGCCAGCATCTGTGGCTGGCATCTTCAGAGAATCCTCCATTTCTCCACCTCTTTTCGAAGCGCTAGTTCAAGCCCGCGTTAAGGCAAATTCCCTCTGGCATGGAATGTTTCACCAGCTTAGTGTTCATTTTATCAGTTTTACCAATTTGGGCTAATGGAAGAATCATGTCTCTCCCCACTTTCCTTAAAATCCCCGTCAAACAGGTTTCATTTCTTTAGGAACTTGTTGGGGGAGAATTTGCTCTTCCTTTGCCAATGCCCCTCACTCCTCCCATTTTCATGTTTCTAAAAACAAGAGCTATGAAATAGATTTGTATGTGGTTTGGATGGCAGCTCACCCCCCACCCAAAAAAATTAATTGCATGCATTTAAAATTAATGCAAACAACACAGATTCAACCCAGATTCTACTGGGATTATTTACATTTTATGAATAACTCCTTAAAATAGCCTAAAGAGGTTCAGCACCTTGGATACCTCCTGTAAAGTTCACACTAAAACCCAAAACAGATTCACTGCCCTTCAAAACCACCAGCCGCCATTGTATGTGCTTTTTAATTTTCCCATGGGTTTGTGTTGTGCATGTCTGAAATTCTCCCATGTGTTACACCAGGTCCAGGAGACAGTGCATGGCGTCACGACAGAGGAGTGCCAGGCAGCGTTGCAGAACCACAATTGGAACGTACAAAAGGCTGTCCAGTACCTGAAGGTAA
>NW_024834988.1:0-1268 GCF_019175285.1 Sceloporus undulatus
TGGAGCCCGTTCGGCCAAAGGAAGGGGCCGAGGAGGAGAGGGCAGGCACATGCCTCCTCCTCCCCACAGGGCTTTGACAGCCCTGAAGTGTCCTTCGGAGGACACTTCAGGCCTGGAAAAGCCCCGAGGAAAGGAGCAGGGGCCGCGCGCCTGTTGCTCCTGCCCCTCATGGGCCCTTACTGGTTCTCAGCTGTCTCTGAGAGGCAGCTGGGGGCCAAGGAAGGGCAGAAAGAGCAGGTGCGTGCCTGTCACCCCCTCTCCCAATCCCCCCCACTTCTAGCGGTCAGGAAAGGGAGTAGAGAAAACCCCGCCCCCGGAGGGTGGAAGCTTCGACCCCAGCATGCAGTCCTGCCCCCGGAGGGTGGCAGCTCCACCCCCGGCATGTGGCCCCACCCCGGAGGGTGGAAGCTCCCCCCCGGCTTTGGCCCCCCAGTTATCTGAGGGACAGCAACCTGGGCCCCGGCTCAAAAACGTTGCCTACCCTTGATCCAAACCATTGTATTCCCCATACCATGTATAGATGTGAGAGATGGTCAGTTTAAAAAAAAAAACCAGTAGGAAGAAAAGCATCTCATTTAAGATGTGGTGCTTGAGAAGAGTGCTGAAGATACTGTGGATGGCCAAAAAGATGGAGAAATGGGTGCTTGAGGGAAAAGGAATCATTAGAAAAGGCAATGTTGGCACATTACAGACCACCCGTTTCAGGTGGTCTGCCGGTGCCGTCATTTGCGGTGCTGAGGAGCCCCAGCGGCCAAACCACGCGGCTCCTCGGCGCCGCAAAAAAGAAGCCCCAAAATGGCGCTTCTTCTTGCAGCGTGCTAATGACACCGCAAGGCACCAATGGCACACTTGCGACGTCATTAGCGCTGTGCGAAGTGCGGACGCTAGGCATTCACGACATCAAAATGGCGGCACCCGTGTACAATGGGCACCGCCATTTTGTACATCCCCAGGATGTAATAGGGTTAGGGGCGTCCGTAAAGGACACCCTTTCCTAACCCTAGTATGTCCTGGGGACGTACTTTACGCCCGTGCGGAACGGGCCGTTGTTAGGAAAGATGGAAGGCAGTAAAAAGAGAGGAAGACCACATGCCAGATGGTTTTAGACTCAATTGGGGAGGGTACAGGTCTGGGCCTGCAGGACCTGAGCCGAGAGGTTGCGGACAGGGGGGTCTTGGAGAGGTCTCATTCACAGGGTCACTGTGGGTTGAAGCTGATTCAAGGGCAGTTGTTAGCAGCAACAACTCTCAGAGTCCTAGTCCAACAGT
>NW_024834989.1:0-1268 GCF_019175285.1 Sceloporus undulatus
GCAATCATGATGTTGTTCCTTTTGGAAAGTGGTGAGTCACACTCTCTCAGCCGCAGGGGGAAAAAATGGCAAACAACATCTGAAAAAATCTTGTCAAGAAAAACCCACAATAGGTTTGCCTTAAAATCACTATAAATTGGAAATGACTTGAAGGCACACAACAATAACAAAAAAGCTATATAAGAAGGTGGGCTGGAGAGTGGAGGGAGTTGTGGCATAGTTAATACAGTGGTGGAAGCAGTGGCATAGTTAACATGGGGGAATACAGACTGGCAGTTTATGTCAGCCTGTGTGGGTGGTAGGGCTGAGGGAGGGCAGAGCATTTACACACTCCTAACTCTTCTTCCTCTGCCAGGACGCCATCTTGGCGTGCGTCCGTTTAACAGGGCGTGCAATGATTATGTCCCTCATGAGCAGCATCCAAACGGTGCTGCGCACAAGGGGCATCATAGCACCACAACAGGGCCCTTATGGTGCCCCTGTAGCAGCAGAAATAGGAGGTGTATTTCGCAGTTCCTTTTTGCACTGGGTTGGGGGTATGGTGTCTGGTTGCTGTGTCCCAACCCAGCACTTCCTACAGTGGCATGTACAAAACTATAGACCCTGGGTTTATTTCCATGTCACCTCCAGGACAGGTTTCTGGAACTCTTTACCAAAACCTTCATCATTTGCCTTTCTGCTTACTTAACCTTATTTAGCTCCTTGGTCAGCTTGCTCAACTGACTGATGCCCAAAGAAGAGAGAGACACTCCGCTGGTGACTGGAGCAATGGAGCAAATGTGAGCAGGCAGCAGCAACAGTGAATGAGACATGGTTGCTGAGCTGTGCTTCACAAGGCATGAAAGCGACCCAAGAAGCATCCACTCCAAGTGGCCATGGCTGTGGTTTCCTGTCCTTGTTAGCCACTGTATTTATTGAGGGAAGAGACTCTTGTTCACTGGTCTCCAGAGTTGTAGTCCAATGCTTGAACTGCTATATCACGCTGGCTACACCTGAGGAATCTTTAATATAGGGGGTATATATATGGCCCATATGTATATGAAGGGGTATATGTATAGCCCATATAGAGAATATTAGATGATATCATTATAAAAATTACTCTGCCACAAGCATTTTTTAAAAAAAATCTAATTATTGAAGGCCCTTCTAAAATTTGAAAACAACTTTCCTTCTGCAACGTAATAGCATCATCTCTGAAGCTTTCATTTTGGAATCACTTAGTAAGAGACAGCATTCCTTCCTTTCCCCTACAGGCTGGTGGAGGTGGG
>NW_024834990.1:0-1268 GCF_019175285.1 Sceloporus undulatus
CTGCAATCCGGCGGCCTGTAACGTACCTAAAGATAAAGTTATTTAACTTAATATCATTTTACAGGGGTGGTAGAACATACTGGTGAGTCAAAGAATTGGGAAAGGGTCATATTTATAGATTAGAAACACTTGTTACATTGAAATCATTTCCCCACTAAGCCAAAGGCATAAGAACCATTTCCTACCACTCTTCACATAGTTGACACTCAAATGATCACTGGTGGAATTGGTGACATGTTGGAACTCATGTGCCAAAGTGCTTTCAAATGGATAAAGGAAGAAAGGATACTCTTCAGCAGCCAGCCACTATAGCCAAAGCTTGCATCTTTGGTCTCAAAATGCAAAGGAACAGAGAAAAGGAGTGCTACACACTATAGCACTGATTCTCCAGTGTCCATTCTATTTCTTTGCAGCAAGGGTGAATTGTTTCAGCACACTTGTCAAGCTCAGTGAGCTGGGACAATGAGCATGGCAGAAATGGAAAGAGATTTTCAGCAGTAGTAGAAGTTAAAAATAAACTGTTGGAGAGAAGTAGAGGGAGTGTCAGGGGATTTTCTCCCTTGTACCTTTAAGGGGTATATCTTCCTTGCCAACTTCTTGCTGTAAGGTTAGAGAAAAGGGGGAAATATATTTATGCAAGGTTTTCCTGCTTAAAGTAAAAAGCTATTTGCCGGCATCAATTCATACATTTCTTTCAAAGTTATCCTGCCCACATCTACAGTAACACTATTTCCAATGCTACTGGTTCCTTATAAAACTCAGTATGTAGACTCCTTCTGATCACTTCCATGCAAGAGAAAACACAGGAGAAGTTGCTACTCACAGCCCATTTCATCCTAGCGCTAAAAGCTGCTGCTATACAAGATCAGTTCCAGTCCTCAAAACCCATTAACATCTTAAATGCTTGAAAGCTGTGTTTTTGGATGCTGTGTTCTTTAAAGACACTGCTGCTGATTTATAACAAACTGTAAAGACATACAATGTGCTTTAAAAAGGTGCTTTGCTGAAGCTGTTGCATTGAACAGATGCCACAAAACCATAGGCATCAAACTGTAAAGCTGTATTAGTTCTCCAGTGATGTGTAAAGAATATCTTGCTGTAAAGAATATCCAGCAGTGAAAACAGACACCTGCTACTAGCCTTCCTGGGCATTGGGAATGGATAACAACATACTTCAGGGAAATTCCCTGGCTTTTTCCAGAAAAATAAATAATATTTATATATAATATTATTATATATAATTATAATTATAATTATATATAATAATA
>NW_024834991.1:0-1268 GCF_019175285.1 Sceloporus undulatus
ATAGATAGATAGATAGATAGATAGATAGATAGATAGATAGATAGATAGATAGATAGATATCTGGTGACAACTCCATAGTTTTGCATATACTAAATCAGGATGGAAATTGTGTGGTACCCAGTGCATACAACCCTCTTGAGTCCCACATGAGGCTCCCAGGGCCCCTGGTCCCCACAGGCATCATTGCTGCAGAAAACCTTTTTCCACACAATAGAGAATTACATCTCCAGACACCTCCTGGGTACATGAATCACCATTTCCATGATGGATCTCATCTCCCCCACCACCTCCAGTTCAAAATAGCCATTTGTTTTTTGAGAAAAAAATAGCCTGGCCATGGGGGTCCAAGAGGCTTAAATAGGGTTCTTGTTCCTATACCAGATCCTCTATGGCTATTCAGCTTTGCTTGTGAGTTAGGAGCGTTTATTCAGAATCACATCTTCCCACTGACTATAAGGTATAAACCTAAACAATCTCATTTCTGGAAGCATCACAATTTTGCCAAGAGGATATATTTTAATTAAAAGCATGCTTTTTAAAGTATGCAGTGAGGAACTCTCTCTTTTTAAAAACCACTTTTTCACAACTGAAAACTAAGAAATTTATTGCCATATTAATTTGTTTCTCTTTGCCCTCCAGGGCCTGTGGATGCTGCAAAATTACTGCCCCATTGTTGGTGCCATTTCAACAATAACAGAGATGGCATCCTAATGCTTTCAATAAAATGACTTTTCAGCAACAAGAGATATCTTTGATCCTCAGTGTGGCTTATCTTTATAGTGCAGATGTTTTCAAAATGCAGGGAAAGTCTCCATCTTTCAGAAATCATTTTTAATAACCTTGGAGAAATTCCAAAAGTTAATCCCTGCCATACAAACAACTTAACACACAAAAAGCAGGAGATGGTTAAGGATTAGGATTTAGCCGAACAAATTTTCTGTGACAAGTTCTGATCTGGTTTACAATTAAGCATTTTTGTTCCATTGGTAATTCTGATAATATTTCAGGGAAGGTGGTGGAATAGAAAAGATCCAAATCTGCTAGGCCTCTTCAGTTCCTCCGGCATAGCTTGATTCTGCTTACTTTACATTATATGGCCTATTAGATAGATGCTACACTACTGAAATATTTCAGATTTGGACAATGGAGAAGAAAAGGCTAGTAACATTTTGCCCACCGCTTTCTAAATTCCATGCATACATAGGACTTTACCACACAGGGGAAATCGGGGTGTTAACAAGGCAGTTTCCCGGGACAGTCACACAATC
>NW_024834992.1:0-1268 GCF_019175285.1 Sceloporus undulatus
GGAGAGAGCAGGCCGCCCCAGCGTCATCAGGGGCTGGCCTGAAGATACAGTGTATCTTAATTGTAGATTTTTCTTGTATTGTTATATAATTTTCTTGTACACCGCTATGATCTATTTGGAATAGCGGTTTATAAATAAAAAACATATATAAGAGAGGTTCAGGGGTTAATCAAGATACTTTGAAAACTTATACAGTCAGCCCTCCACATTTGTGGCTTTGACTTTTGTGGATTTGATTATTCACAGATTTGATTACTATGTCATCTCTAGGAATCGCCATGTCCCCCAGGACAACTCTATGGCCAACATTTGCCAGAAGTTCCTCTAGAGGACCTAGACATTCCTAGAAAGAATACTTCTTTTAAGCATTTGTAGGTCTTCCAGCAAAATTCTGTGGTCAACAACTGTCAGTTGTTGACCACAGAGTTGGGCTGGAAGAACCAGAGATTCCTAGAGAGATGTTCTCTTGGGTTAAACCCAATTTGCTTCCGGGCACAATACAATGTGTTGGTTATTACCTTTAAAGCCCTACATGGCTTGGGCCCGAGTTACTTACAAGAACGCATCTCCCTATACAATCCGCCCCGCACTCTCAGAACAATGGGGAAGAACCTTCTGGAAGTAACAACAACCAAATATGCTTCAACTTCCCAAAGGGCTTTTACAATAGCTGCTCCAAGATTGTGGAATAGTCTCCTGGAAGAGACCCGTCTTACTACCTCCCTAGAAACCCTCAGGTGGGCAGTTAAGACGGAGCTCTTCCACCTGATTTTATGTAAGACACAAATTTACCTACTTGAACTTCAGTGTCACCTTGTGTCCTGTTTTTAATAGTTAATTGTTATGTATTTTATTGAATTGTTGAGTTTTATTCTGTATTGTATCCCAAACTAGGTTGTGATCCCACCTCGATCCACCTGAGAGAAGCGGGAAAATATAAATAAATTTTGTTATTATTATTAAAGAAAAACAATGATTTTTCCACTTTTTTATTTGTGGTTTTTCCACTTACATGGAGGTCCTGCATCTCTAACTCCAACGAATGTGGAGGGTCCACTGTAGTTCTAATTAACTAGAACTCTGGCAGAGAATTCTGCTTCCCAGACTACAAGTTCTGTCAGGTTAGTGACAATTAAAAAGGTATCAAATTGCACCAATTATATAGTAGGGATGTAAAGAATATTCTCCAAAATTCGAAAATTAGTAGAAATATGTCTAAGTCGAAAATTTCAAAAGCATTTTATAGAGAAGAAATTCTGATCACTTCT
>NW_024834993.1:0-1268 GCF_019175285.1 Sceloporus undulatus
TAGGCTTTGCTAGCTGTTTAATCCAAACAACGCATGTCTGTGGGGAACATCGAGAGTTTCCAAACATTTTGCAAATGAAAGCTTGGGTTTCTGAACTTATTTGTTCTTCTACATGAAAGGACATGGTTGTGTGATGGTGGCGGTGGTGATGGTGGTTGTTGTTTTGGACCCCATTGCAAATGGGCATTGAAGGACAATTTCTAGCAATTGTTAGACCCAAAGAAAATTGTGGGTTCCTCAATGTGCCTTAATGTGGACACTATGTGCCCGCTTTGGCCCAAGCCATCCAAGGCCTTCGATTCCGTACCCAACCATCGGAGACCTCTTTGGCGATGCAAAATTCACTTGAAAAATTAAATACTGATGTGCTTTTGCGCTTTTATTCCCTTTTCTAAGCAAATGGGGAATGAAACTCCTGGTTGCTTGCACCCCATTATGTCCACCTTCCTTCCTTCCTTCCTTCCTTCCTTCCTTCCTTCCTTCCTTCCTCCCTTCCTTCCCACTCTGTCCTTTCCTTCTCTTCCTTTTCTGATATTTCTCTGTTGCATTCCCTCTTTCAAGAGGTCGAGATGAAATAGACCCGATTTCGGCAGAGCGCACGGATTCCAGAGCGCATGGTTTCTGTGGCAACCGTGGCTCCAATTCCCCCCATCTTTCTCCGGGGAGCTGCTAACACACAAGACATTGCTGGTGGTTGCAAAATAAATACACACACACACACCTTATTTTGTGTGTTTGTCACTATTTTAAACCAACCATAGATGTAGTGGGATAGAGTCAAATGTCGCTGCTTCTTGCAAGCAAGAGTTATATACTGTTGGGATGGCCATCTTCACCGGAAGGTTCTTCTCTGAGGCTGAAAGAGTGTGACTTGCCCAGAATCAGTGGGTTTAATGGCTGAGCCAGGATTCAAACCCTGGTCTCAGGCCAACGCTCAAACCACTATGCCACACTAGCTCTATATTCCAGTGAAGAGACTTGCCAAGAAAACCTTGTGAGAGGGTCATCATAAGTCAGAAACGGCTTGAAAGCCCACAACAACAACATAATACTTCAACTTGGGGTTGAAATTTGAGCCGAAACCAATATATTATGTTGTTGTTGTTGTTGTTGTTGTTGTTGTGTGCTTTCAAGCCATTTCTGACTTATGACGACCCTCTCACAAGGTTTTCCTGGCAAGTCTCTTCAGCGGAAGGTTCCTTCTCTGAGGCTGAGAGAGTGTGACTTGCCCAGGATCAGTGGGTTTCATGGCTGTGATGAGACTTGAA
>NW_024834994.1:0-1268 GCF_019175285.1 Sceloporus undulatus
CATCATCTGTAAACCTCTTTCCTTTGGATATTTTTAAATATCCAGAGCAGCATAAATATATGAAATGTTAATCAAAATTTGGTTCCTATGCAGTGCTTTTATCAATATTTCTTAGTTCAAACTACAAGTTCACATCAATGACTCTGTTGCTGGTTTTACTAGGAGACAGCTTCATAACTTCCTAAATGAACTCAGAGAAACCAGATTAACAAGTAAAACTTTTGAAGAAGGATTCAGTTTTTGCTGTTAATCTGCTAAAACTGCCACTCTGTTCAGTTTTGGTAATTTATGTGTTTTGACAAATGGTACAATTGGCTTTGTGATTACTCTCTCCCTGGCTAGGATCCATTACTACACTGGAATTCCCTGCAAAGATTATTTCATCTTTGGGCAAGCAGTTCATCCCCATATGCATGGTTTGGTGTCTGTTTTGTATCCTAATGTGACAGCTTTCTTCTGCTTTTAATCATAATGTCTCTATTCTTATCTTTACTATTCCTTATAAAGCAAAATTAACATGTGTCACTAGTATATTCATTGCTTCACTGTTGTTTAATTTCCTGGGGATATTTGATACCATTTATGTTTGAAGATGCACCTCCTGCAAAACAAAACAAAACAAAACAAAAATATCCATATGTATTCCTTTTATTGTTAAGTTAAATTACTCTCACACAAATAACAAGAAGTTTTCATCCTTTTAATAATTACAAGAGGCAATTGTATCATTCTGTCAGTGATGGCAGGAACATGCAAACTCCCTGAACGTCTAGCCATCATTGCCCTACATTTTCTTTGAAATGGTCTGTTTGCTAGTTTTGATTTGCTATTGGTGCCATATCTTTTTAAAATTCTTTCCTTCCCTCTTAATAATAATAATTAGATTGGTTGTATCCTACAGAATTTTGGAGTTGTAGTTTGTGGAAGTCTAAAATACACAATTACAGTTTGGCACCAGTTGTATTAGATAAAAAACATTCCTCCAGAAGTCAGGGATGGGGATAATGCAATCTTCCAGTTGTTGCTGGATTCCACCTGGCAGCATTCCTTATCCAATGGCTGTACTAGCTAGGGCTGTTGGAGTTTGTGGTCCAACTGAAGGGGTGAAATTGCCTATAGCTTAAAAAAATGCATTTGAATTTGCTTAACTATGAGTGTCTGTGATATGCTTTTTGGGGTCAGGTTAGAGAACCACGCAAGACCCAAAGTTAGCATATTAGAAATCTTCCCTCTGACTAACTTGTGTCAAAGTACTATACTCTGTGCTT
>NW_024834995.1:0-1268 GCF_019175285.1 Sceloporus undulatus
ATGGATTGGATTGGAGTTGTGTGTACAAGAAAAGGTGAAATTGAAGGAAGTTGGAGAGGAGAGCTTGCAAATATTTTATTATTTTGCAACTCAAGAGAGAGAACCTCCAATGATTTCGATGAAATCAACTGTGTTTGTGACTTATTTTTAGTGTGGAAAGTGGTCAGTCATTGCAAATGCCTATATCTGGATATTTACTTTGCTCCTGCCTTCCCCACCAGGATCCCAGAGGCCTGATCCCTTTCCTTTTCTCCCTCCGCTCTCCAACCTTCCTTCTTGCCCATCTGCACTGCTTTATCATTTTACCTTCCACATCTCTTCCCTGCCTTTCTGTTTCTCATATTGCCTCCATCTCTATCACAGACACACACCCACAGAGTATGATGCACAAAAGGGACACTTTGAGGCTCATTTCTTGAGAAAGGCAAGACAATCAATATACAACTAATGCATTAGGAAAGACAGAACAAGGGGTCTGGGACCTGGTTTCTGATATTAGTGAGGCATCTCTAAGACAGGGATGAACTACTGTTGGGAAGTGGGGTGGTCACATTGGACCCCAGGGGATCTCAGGGGCAACCCCACATTGTGTTGCCTGAAAATACAGCACAACATTTTGCCCCTCAATATCCCACAGCATCCCTTTGGGGAAGTGGAGGCCATTTTGCCACTGTTGGGCCCTCTCTGATCCATTGCAGGACCAAGGGAGGCCTTTTTCCCACAGAGCCTCTTCAGAGCCTCAAAAGGCTGGAAGACGGGCCACAAAAGCCAGCAAACTTGCTCAGGGATGGGCTGAGGACCATTTCGGGGCAAAAAGCATTAATCTCCAGTGCTCCTTCCCACAAAATTCCAGAACTGGCAGTTTAAGATTGGATATGTAGAATCCTTAAAAAGTGGAGAACAATAGTACCTCACTAAAACTAGAAATGCCAAGATTCCACAGGAAGTTGTTATGGCAATTAAATTACGTGTGAAAGGGAACTAGGAATTGTAGTCGAGCACAAGTTGAACATGTGTCTACAGTGTGATGCAGCGACTAAAAAGGCCAATTTGATCCTAGGCTATATCAATAGGAGTATAGTGTCAAGATCAAGGGAAGTAATAACGTCACTCTATTCTGTTTTGGTCAGGGCTCACTTGTAATAACTCTGTGTCCAGTTCTGGGCACAACAATTCAAACAGATGTTGGGAAGCTGGAGCATGTCCAGAGGAGGGAAACCAAAATGGTAAACAGTCTGGAAACCATGCTCTCTGAGGAATGACTTAGG
>NW_024834996.1:0-1268 GCF_019175285.1 Sceloporus undulatus
GAATGGTGTTCCTTGCTTGCAGCCTGGAGTTGTATTCCATGTACAGACCATGCCTATGTGAAGGCACTGTTTGGTAGGGTAGATTAATAATACAGGGTGAGTCTCTCTTACCCAAGTGCTTGGAACCAGAAGCGTTTTGGATTTTGGAATACCTGCATTTGCATATACATACACAACGAGATATCTTGGAGATGGGGACCAAGTTTGAACACCAATTTCATTCGTGTTTCATAGGCATGGTACAGACTTCCCAAAAAGGGAGGCCTGCTGGTGCCTTTTTTCCCCTACAAGCCTGTGGCTTCCCTGTAGAGGAAATGGCGCACTCATGATGTCACAAACGGGGCGCAACGTGTGGATGCTATGCATCCATCACATAACAATGGCGGCACCCATATCCATGGGGGATTTGCCTAAGACAGGAGTGGTGAAAATGTGTCTACGTGCTGCTGAACTGCTACTCCCATCATGCCTGATTAGGCTAGTTAACACAGATAGGCATTGTTGTCCCACGATTTCTGGAGAATTGTAGGTTCCCTAGTCCTTGCTTAGGAAACGTAATCAGTTTATGGGTGTGTTGAGATTTGAATCAAGCTACTATTAGACTTTAACAAGCACTTCTTATCTAGCACTGCCTCAGCACACAGGCTTCCCAAACAGTTGCTGAAGCCCCAGTACAGCCTACTACTGATGTCTTATCTCTCCATATACCTTTTCCCCTGTGCTGTTCCATGTTAGTTGGGTGCTACTGTTTTAATTTAACATGATACCCTTGATGTAGCATTATTCTAAGGCATAATGGGAAGATGAAAGAATAAACTTGTCAAGGATCAGCAGAGTAAGAGGTACAGTAATCCATCAGAGGGTTACATGAGTCAGAGGGCAGTTCTCCAGGAGATCTGCTTACACTAATGTAGTTATTACATTATATTGTGGTGTGTCCATTGTGTTCACAATGAATCAGATGTAATTTAGTTTCCTTTCCTTACATTTTCATCCTATTAGTCCTGGACACTGCTGGGCAGGAGGAGTTTGGGGCCATGCGTGAGCAGTACATGCGTACAGGGGAAGGTTTTCTCCTTGTCTATGCCATAAACGACCGTGGCAGGTAAGTCTGCAAGCCATGATATTCCGGTTTGATTGTTCCTTCCCTGTTACTGCAGAGGTGGTGAACCATTTTTCTGTTTTACAATCAGTCGAAAGCTGAATGCCCCGTGGATGTGCTTTTTCTGACACTGATTCCCTTCTGCATATTCTGTTACTCAACCTGA
>NW_024834997.1:0-1268 GCF_019175285.1 Sceloporus undulatus
GCCTGGACTCTGAGATCCTCTGGAGAAGCCCTTCTCTCCGTCCCGATGCCGCCAGAAACACGGCCGGTGGGGACGCGAGAGGAGAGGGCCTTTTCTATGGCTGCCCATCCTAGACTCTGGGACTCCCTGATCTCCCAGGGAATGGACCAGAAGGGCAGGTGAAGGGTCTGGAAGCCATGCCTACGAGGAACAACTTAGGGAGCTGGGGATGTTTAGCCTGGAGAAGAGAAGGTTAAGAGGTGATATGAGAGCCCTGTTTAAATATGAAGGGATGTCATATTGAGGAGGGAGGAAGCTTGTTTTCTGCTGCTCCACAGAACAGGACCCAATGGAGCAATGGATGCAAGCTACAGGAAAAGAGATTGCAGCTCAACATTAGGAAGAACTTCCTGAGAGTAAGGGCTGTTCAACAGTGGAACCAACTCCTTCCTCGGAGTGTAGTGGAATCTCCCTCCTTAGAGGTCTTTAAGCAGAGGCTGGATGGCCATCTTTCAGTGGGGATGCTTTGATTGTGATTTCCTGCATGGCAGAAGGTGGTTGGACTGAATCAGGGCCCTTGCGGTCTCTTTCAACTCTTCTATTCTATGATTCTATGACCTGTGCACACAGGCCTTTAAGGAACTGCTATAAGGACAGCCTGGGATCTTGGAACAGTTTTAAATTGTACTTTTTTAATGCTGTATAAAATAAATAATAATAATACTCCATTGGATATAATGGGAATTGAGCATCCATAGATTTTGGTATCCAAGGGGGGGGGGTCCTTGAACCAAAGCCCAGCAGATACCAAGGGCCCACTGTCATCATCATCATCCCCATTATCATCCAATGGTATTTACTGGGACTTGAGCATCCATGGATTTTGGTATCCATGGGGGGTCCTTGGAACCAAACTCAACGGCTTCCAAGAGCCCACTGTATTATGCAGAAACTGAAATGGGAATTTCTTTCAGCTTTCTTGCTGGGAGACAGATGTCACAAAGACAGTTGTTTTGTCTGCGCTTCAAGGCCTTGGACTGTGGTTTCCTCCTGGCACATCATGCTGTACATCTGATATGAAAGATGCAGAGATAGAGGAGGAGGAAGAAGGTGGTTTCTGACTCAGGCAAGCAATGGAAAAAATCCCAGCTATGATGAGGCATCGCCACGT
This sequence comes from Sceloporus undulatus, assembly GCF_019175285.1. Classification (NCBI taxonomy): domain Eukaryota; kingdom Metazoa; phylum Chordata; class Lepidosauria; order Squamata; family Phrynosomatidae; genus Sceloporus; species Sceloporus undulatus. Next base: position 1,151 of record NW_024834997.1, read on the forward strand.
GATTTCCTTCCAGCATGAGCTGGGCAAACACACAAGTTTCACACTCACACACACACTTCTGGCCAAGGACACACCTCTGCCTGCAAAGCACCTGGGGCCAGGTGCATTGTCTGTTTAA
>NW_024834998.1:0-584 GCF_019175285.1 Sceloporus undulatus
CCCTCCACTATCTCTTCCTTCCCATTTGTCTTCATCTTCATCTCTGCCTCCTTTTTCCCATTCTCCTCTAGCATGGAATAAAATTAGTCTTTTTGTCACCCAGAGAACTGTCCACTCCAAGGGTCCCAATAGTGTATCCACACTGCACAGTTATAACAGTTTGAGCCCACTTTAACTGAGTACGAACTGTATTCTACCATGCCTCACCGGTAATGCTTGAGGGCTGATGGAAGTTGTAGTCCAACATCTGGAGGGCTGCGACACTACCACTTCTGGTCGAAATCCAATTGCTGTTATGAACGGAAAAGTTGGTAAGTCAACGTTTATGGTACGTAAGTCCCACTGATACACCATACAAAGAATCTTTGGACCACAGAGTTGGCAGCTGACTGGACATCCCCTTTTTCCGGGACATCTCATCATCATCATCATCATCATCATATCAAACCTCATGGTACCAACTTCTGTTTCAGTTCGTCTCAAAGATGCTGCAAAATCATCTTCATCATTCTCTGAAGATGCCAGCCACAGATGCTGGTGAAACATCAGGAAGAAACTCTTCTAGAACATGGCCACATTTGGCC
>NW_024834998.1:684-1268 GCF_019175285.1 Sceloporus undulatus
CCCTCCACTATCTCTTCCTTCCCATTTGTCTTCATCTTCATCTCTGCCTCCTTTTTCCCATTCTCCTCTAGCATGGAATAAAATTAGTCTTTTTGTCACCCAGAGAACTGTCCACTCCAAGGGTCCCAATAGTGTATCCACACTGCACAGTTATAACAGTTTGAGCCCACTTTAACTGAGTACGAACTGTATTCTACCATGCCTCACCGGTAATGCTTGAGGGCTGATGGAAGTTGTAGTCCAACATCTGGAGGGCTGCGACACTACCACTTCTGGTCGAAATCCAATTGCTGTTATGAACGGAAAAGTTGGTAAGTCAACGTTTATGGTACGTAAGTCCCACTGATACACCATACAAAGAATCTTTGGACCACAGAGTTGGCAGCTGACTGGACATCCCCTTTTTCCGGGACATCTCATCATCATCATCATCATCATCATATCAAACCTCATGGTACCAACTTCTGTTTCAGTTCGTCTCAAAGATGCTGCAAAATCATCTTCATCATTCTCTGAAGATGCCAGCCACAGATGCTGGTGAAACATCAGGAAGAAACTCTTCTAGAACATGGCCACATTTGGCC
>NW_024834999.1:0-1268 GCF_019175285.1 Sceloporus undulatus
TTCTGCATTTCAATATATCCCCAAAAAGCCAACCTTGATTTTGCCATTTTATGTAAGGCACATCATACTACAACCCCATTGTTTGTAATAGGACTTGAACATCCACAGATTTTGGTTACTAAGTGGGGTCCTGAAACCAAACCTCAGCAGATACTGAGGTCAAACTGTAAATAATGTTCAAATTCTTTTTATTTTCAGAATAAACAACCATACAATAAATAAAATTACAATTCAAACATACATCACACTTGTTGTTATTTTTGTTCTTATTTTTACCATCTACATCTTTCTCCTTCCTACTTCCTTTATTCTTTAAACCGCATGTGAAGACTAGTTAGGGTGGAGAGGCTGAGGGGAGAACTTCTATCTATGCAAGGTAGCCAAGGTATCGGTATCAATAACAGTGTCAGTGACAGTGAAAAGCCCTAATCTGGAAAGGCCTGCTGAAAGAGATCCATCTTAACAGCCTTTCTTCTAAGGTGGTGATGTGATGGATCTCTTCCGGAAGGTCAATCCAAAGCCTAGAAATGGCAGAAGAAAAGGTCCTCTGGGTTGTTGTAGCCAATCTAGTCTTCTTAGGCTTTAGGAGACTTTTTCCAGTGCAGGGAGGATTGTGTGGAGGAAGGCACTCCTGCAAGTAGTCTGGACTCAAGCCATGTAGGGCTTTAAAGGTTACAACCAACACCTTGTATCTTGCCCAGACACTAATGGACAGCCAGTGGAGGGATTTAAGATCTGGTGTAATGTGGGCAGTTCTAGAAACTACAAACTACAAATTCCATGATTTCACAGGTTGTTGCTATAAAAATTAAACTGGAACCAGTGTTGCATGCAATGTAGCTTTCTAGAGCACTTGCCCCCATTCTATAGGAAGGGCAATGGGTCCTTACCCACAGAGGACACATTTTCATAGGTTTCCATCATCACCTCGTTGTACAGAAATTTCTCCTTTGGACTCAAGAGTAGCCATTCCTCCTCTGTGAAGAACACTGCCACATCTCAAAAGGTGATCTGCAATAGAAAACAGCCTTTGTTGAAAGACAGAGGATTGTAAATAACACCCCCATTGCATCCTAGACAGTCAAATTCCCAATGGCTCCACCACAAAAAAGGAGGTCTGGACACTAACCTGTCCAGAGGTCTTCTTTCCTCCAGTTTCTTCCACAAAGGAGGAATTGAGGGCCGTTTCTCTTCTCTCCCTTCCTTTGGAAGCCATCTTGGTTCTTGCCACACCTGCAGAAAATACAAAGTGTTTTTATGTGCACACA
>NW_024835000.1:0-1268 GCF_019175285.1 Sceloporus undulatus
ATTCTACTTTGTAACCTATACTCAGGACAAGAAGGCAGTGTCAGGACAAAATATGGAGAATCAATGATTGTAAATTAGCAAGGGAGTCAGACAAGGCTGCATTTTATCAACCTATCTGTTTCATTTGTATGCTGAATGTATTATATGGGAAGCTGGATTAGACTCAGAGGAAGGAAACATGAAATCTGGAGAAAGGAATATCAACCATTTAAGATATATAGATGACACAGATGATATACTACTAGCAGAAAAAGATATGACTTGGAACAACTGCATACTGAACAAAGTTGAGGAATAAAGTGAAAAGGCAGGCTTACAGTTAAACATTATAAATAATAATTAGTGACCATGGGCTGATTTGTTGTTGTGTACTTTCAAGTTATTTCTCACTTATGGTGACTCTAAGGCAAACCTGTCATGGGATTTTCTTGACATGATTTGTCTGGAGGGTGGGGTTGCCATTGCTGTCCATTGAGGCTGAGAGTGTGTGACTTTCCCAAGGTCATTAAAAAGGTTTCCATGTCTTAGTAGGATTCAAACCCTGGTCTCCCAGTGTTCCAGTCCAACACTCATGCCTCTACATGACACTGTCTTTGCATAACTTGATTTGCATATCTTTGACGTGGATGATGCTGACACTGAAATGACTAATGGTTTTCTATACCTTGGCTCTGGCATAAATTAAAATGGAGGCTGTTGTCAAGAAATGAGGAAACCTGGAAGGGCAGCTATGAAAGAACTAGACAAGATTCTCAAGTGTAAAGATATATACTTAAATATCAAAGACAGAATCAGGTCGTAGTATTTCCAGTTTCTACGTATGGTTGTAAAAGCTGGACAGTGAAGAGAGGTGAGAAGAAAGAAATCAATGTGTTTTCAATGAGCTTTTTGAGTAGAGCTTTATGGATACCATGCACTCCCCTGAAGGACAAATAAATAGGTCTTGGAGAAAATCATTGGAACTGAACTTTCCCTAGAAGCCAATGATTCTTTAGAAAAGCTGGCAATGTTCAGCAAAGTGGAAGACCACATTACAGCAGGATTCACTCAGGTAAGGGAGCCACAGTCCTGACTTTGCGAGACTTGAGTGGGGCGTATAACAAGTGAGTGTCTTGGATATGGTCACTATAAGTTGAAATTAACAACAAAACCTGCCAACATGCTGCTGCAACACATCAATAAAACTCTGGAGTTTATCGCATCGCGTTCCGAGAACATTTTTGGAACCCGATTGGAACGGAACACTTTCAACTTTACCACACGTTTTT
>NW_024835001.1:0-1268 GCF_019175285.1 Sceloporus undulatus
TTTTGGGATCTTTTCCAACTCTATTATTCTGTGATGCAGAGGGAGTGGCTGACCCCTCGATTTATCCACGGGTCATATTAAAATCCATAATTTTTACCCCCAAACCTACCCTCGATTTATACATGAGGTCGACTTGTACATGAGTATATACGGTAATTCTGATTTTCAGTCTTATCTGTCATTGTCCTTCTTTACAGAAGAACATTTGAGTCATCAGAGACTCCACACAGCAAAGACGTCACATAAATGCCACCATTGTGGGAAACGTTTTGCTTACAAGTCAATCCTGGTCATACATCAGAGAATCCACACAGGAGCGAAGCCATACAAATGTCAGCATTGTGGGAAATGTTTTTCTTCGAAGTCATACCTAATGATACATCAGAGAGTCCACACAGGAGAGAATCCATACAAATGCCAACATTGTGGGAAATGTTTTTCTCAGAGGCCAAACCTAGTGAGACATCAGAGAGGCCACACTGGAGAGAAGCCATACAAATGCCAGCATTGTGGGAAATATTTTTCTTTGAAGGGAGACTTAGTGAGACATCAGAGAGTCCACACAGGAGAGAATCTATACAAATGCCAGCATTGTGGGAAATGTTTTTCACAGAGGTCAAACCTAGTGAGACATCAGAGAGTCCACACAGGAGCAAAGCCATACAAATGCCAACATTGTGGGAAATGTTTTTCGTCGAAATCTTACCTAGTGATACATCAGAGAGGCCACACAGGAGATAAGCCATACAAATGTCAGCATTGTGGGAAAGGTTTTTCTTGGAAGTCAGACCTAGTGAAACATCAGAGAGTCCACACTGGAGAGAATCCGTACAAATGCCAGCATTGTGGGAAATGTTTTTCTCAGAGGTCAAACCTAGTGAGACATCAGAGAGTCCACACTGGAGACAAGCCATGCAAATCCGAGAAGTGAAATGACATTATTCTTCTCAAGAAGGAATACAAAGCATATATTTTCCATCCACTGGTGATAAGAAAAGGCCCTTGTGATTTTGTATGTTAGGTTTGTCTGTCAATATGTCTGTTTAAGTTTTAAAGTTATATTTTGTTAAGTTTTGGTTTTAATTCCTATTAGTATATTTCTTTTCTTTAGTTTATAAATTTGGCTGGGGATTATGGGTTGTGGAATAGGTTAGCTAGATAGAGGGGTGGGTTTTGTTGCAGCTGGCTAGAATAGTTAAGGGAATGATAGCTTTTGGATTTTGTGGGATGTTGGATGAAGAAAGTTGGTAGTCGGTATTAACATAAAG
>NW_024835002.1:0-1268 GCF_019175285.1 Sceloporus undulatus
ATGTAGGATCCCTTCCTTTGATTTGTAAAAGGGAGGAGGGGGGGGTTTGACCATTTGGTTCCTGGCTTTTCCTGTGGCCAGAGATCTAAGGCTGCATACCGGATTGGGCTCAGATTCCCAATTGCCCCTCATAATTTACCTGCTGCCATGTCCTACGTGACCATCCGGCTCGTTCCCCATGGAACCCTTCCCCACTCATTTCAAAGTTGCTGCCTATTTGGTTATGTGTCTATCTATCTATCTATCTATCTATCTATCTATCTATCTATCTATCTATCTATGCATCTGTCTGTTCATCTATCTATCTATCTATCTATCTGTCTGTCTGTCTGTCTGTCTGTCTGTCTGTCTGTCTGTCTGTCTGTCCATCTATCTCTCTCTCTCTCTCTCTATCTATCTATCTATGCATCTGTCTGTTCATCTATCTATCTGTCTGTCTGTCTGTCTGTCTGTCTGTCTATCTATCTATCTATCTATCTATCTATCTATCTATCTATCTATTTATCTATCTATCTGTCTGACTGTCGATCTAATTATCTCTCTATCAATCTATCTCTTCATTTATCTATCCCTATAGTTATCTATCTGGCCATCTATTTACCATCTATCTATACATCTATCTATCTGGCAGAAGACACCCTGAATACTTAACTGAAGGTGGATTCTGACACAGAGCGAGATCTTGAGGAGGAAGGGCCCCTGGGGGAGCCCGGGGCCTGGCAGGGCATCATCCTGGGCTCCCTGGGGGCCTTTCCTTCGCCAGACCTCTCTCTGAGGAGCGAGGTCTTGAGGAGGAAGGGTCCCTGAGGGCGCCCGGGACCTGGCAGGCCACCCTTCTGGGCTCCCTGGCGGCCTTTCCTTTGTCTTTCGGCTGAGGGGAAGAACCGCAGGGAAGGGCCTGGGACGGGTGCCCAAGCCCTTCCCTTCATCTCCTTCCCCTTCGGCTGACAGGGCCCATTCGGCCGAAGGAAGGGACAGAGGAGGAGAGGGCGGTCACACACCTCCTGCTCCCCACGGGGCTTCGGTAGCCCTGAGGTGTCCTTCGGAGGACACCTCAGGCCTGGCGAAGCCCCGAGGAAAGGAGCAGGGGCTGCACGGCTGCTGATCCTGCCCCTCACAGGCCCTTACTGGTCCCCACCTTTCTCTGAGAAGCAGCTGGGGGCCAAGGAAGGGCAGGCGCACGCCTGTCACCCCCTCTCCCAATCCCACCCCCCACTTCTAGCTGTCTCTTAGACAGCTGGAGGTCGGGAAAGGGAGCAGGGAAAGCC
>NW_024835003.1:0-1268 GCF_019175285.1 Sceloporus undulatus
CATAGAGTCCTGAGTCAGAGCCCAAGTCATGATGGAAGCTAACTGCAGAGGATGCTTCATGCCATTTGGCACCAGGAGATGACTCACAACCAATACAGCGGATTGGTGTGGATTGGATTGGAGTTGTGTGTACAAGAAAAGGTGAAGTTGATGGAAGTCGGAGAGGAGAGCTTGCAACTCAAGAGAGATAATCTCCAAGGATTTTGATGAAATCAACTGTGTCTGTGACTTATTTTTAAGTGTGGAAAGTGGTCAGTGCATTGCCAATATCTATATATCTGGATATTTCCTTCCATACTCTGCTATGTTATTGCTGAGCTGCATCTGGGAGTGTCACCCTCAGATTGTGCTGTATGTTGACTTTTCAATGCGATTGGAATTCAGAGTCAAGAAGGACCCAGAGCCATTGTGCTAATCCTTTTTGTCAGAGATATTTGCATCAAGCTCTCATTGCATTCAATTTGGTTTAGATCATTCTGCACCCCCAAAGACACATTCTAAAGTGATTTAAACCTTTTTGAACACTCAGATTCTGCCCCCAAGCAACAATTACAGTATAAAATCTGTCCTGGATGGCTGTTCTTTGCCATCAGTCCAATTACAGACAGACAGTCTGTGGGTTTACATGGCTAAGCACCTCAATGCACTCGCCAACCCCACTTGTCGCAGGAGCTCCTGACTTCTCTTCCCATTTCGAACCCTCAGCAATTGGAATCCAGAGCCATCTAGGTAATGTATTACCATTATGAAAGTCTTACATCTCTTCACCACTCTCACCTGTTATCTAGTTCTTGTGCATGTGTGTGAAGGCTTACGTGTGTATGTGTGTGTGTGTATTTTGCTATTCACCCTAAATAAAACAGAAAACCTATTTCAAATGCCTTTGTAATTCTGTGTGCTTTTGGGACTGGTATAGTTGGGCTGAATCCCGAGGTCACTCTTGCCCCAACCAAACTATATCTCTCTTTTCAGCTAAGTACCATATTCCCTTAAAAGCATGGCACTTGTGGGTGTCCTTCCCAGACTCCAGTATTTTGGATAACAAAGGGCCTCTGGAATCAACCATGGAGCTAAGCAAGCTCAGGTAGGAAAAGAAACATTATAGAAGAAGCAAGTTGTGTGTCTCCCTTTCCTACCTTCATAGAAATTACTCATGATTGCTAATTGGAACCCCTAAATATGTCATAAAACAAGGTTTTGAGCTGGTTCTCACCAGTTCACTCAGTTCTTAAAATCTGTGAGGTTGGTGGCTGTCTCCCAATCCCCAA